>NC_134313.1:52023027-52155527 GCF_964195595.1 Calonectris borealis
GGCTGCCTGAGGCGGGAGCGCCGAGCCCGGCGAGCCCCCGGTCGGGGATGTGATCCTGAGCCGCTTCGTGGCTGACGGCAGGCCTTGTTTTTTCTTCTCGGCTAGGCTGGCGTGCACCAGGAGTTCAGTGCCTAGAAACCAGCGCGATTTCTTAGTTAGAAAGCAGGAGCGGGGTCTGCTTTTATGGACTTGTACAGGAGGACCTGGCAAAAAACTGCGCTCCCTTCGCTTGAAACAACTCTTTCCAGGAGTTCCCTTTTCAAAGTCTTCCTGTTGACTTCAGTGAGCTTCAGAGCAGGCTTTAATTCTTTTTTCTTTTCTTTTTTTTTTTTTCCTGTTTTGTTTTTTCTTTTTTAAACTCTCCGGATATTTTAAAAAGGAGTAAAGGGTGCCTTGAATTTATTGCTTTACCTGCTGCTGCCGTCTGTATCTAGTTTACCGAAGTTTGTGCGGTTCAGTAGTGCTTTTGTTTGGCATCTTGTGAAGAACAAACGAGCCGCTCTTCCCTTACCTTTTAGAAATGATACCACAATGAAAGTTCTGTTGCTTAGGCACGCACTTATATTCCGAGCTTCCCAGGGAGGATTTATTTACGTGCGCATAAGAGTTTTAGAGCCAGTAGGAGAGCGACCAATTAGCCATATTTGCAAAAAAGATGCTGGGAAACTTTAACTGAAGGGTAGCCTTAGACCTCCAAGTATTTAAGTGCAAAGGAATAAACGTTCAGAATTAATTGGCAAATAGAGGAAATTGTTCTGCTGTTAGACACAGGACGTGTTTTACTCGTGGTTATTTGTTAGATGCGTTACAGAGAGGAGGTTTGTTTCAAATACCTTCCTGTAAACATCACACTTAATTTAAAACAAAAGATACAGCTTCCATTTTATGTGGAGGTATGGGCTTTGCCTTCCTTACGTACCAGTAGCCTGGGAGTCCCTAAAATGAGAAAACAGCAACATTGTACGATTCAGATGGAGTAGCTTAGATTTGCTGACAATAAACTACTGACTTAAGAAAACCGCTTAATGTTCAGGGTAGAGGTGATAGAGATTTCTTTACAGTGTCTTATTTACTATTTTTCAACTAAAACCAGGCAGTAAATCAATCATCATCTGTAATAATTGCTGCAGTAATTACCTTTGGGGAGTAGGTTATCATTCTTGGTGGCCTTTGTTCAAAAATCTTTTTCATTTTCCCTCTTTTATTTTTCTTGAATCATGTCCATTTTTGAGTGGATTAATAGTATTCCAAAAGCAGTCTGATTGTAAGATTTCTGAAAGGGCTAATAGTGCGATTCATCTGAGAAGTTGAAAGATGCTTGCATAGACATAGCATTTAAATTCATTGATAAGAGTCTGCCCATCAATTATTACATCTTCATTTTTAGTGAACAAACAAAAGCTGTAAGTAATGTTGCAAAGAGAATTTCAACTGTACCTTCAATGCAGCATTTATTTAAATTCCTTATTTCTTAAGTACTACTGATTTAGTCAGTACAAAATATAGTTCTACAGTTTAAAAATAAACAGTCTTTTAAACAGCTTCTCTGAAAAACTATTCTTTGAATGTATGTAAATGAGTTATTTAAACTCATGAGTGCTGTTTTACATCTAAATAAAATATGGAGTTACACGTTACATTTCCAATTTGTCATGTACTTAGCAACCCTTTCTGGGGGGGGAAGATACAAGAGATATTTTTTATATGTCTGTCACTTTTGATAACTTAATTTGAAACTTATATCTTAGGGGAATACTGATACAAGGCAGGTAAACACATTAAAACAAAATGACAATCGAGTTTTTTATATTGAATGCATGAAACTAACGTTCATCTGAAATGGTGGGTGTTAAGAACTTGATAATGACTAAATTTCCTCTATTTCTTGAAAATACACTTTTTTGAATTACCCTGGTTTCTGTTTACATTCCTTTTCTATTTCTTTTTCTCCTTCCCCCCTCCCCCCCATTTTGGTTTCGTGCCAACTTTGATCTGACTGTCCCCCAAGTCTTGCTGATGATTGCATGTCAGATTTGGACCTAGGAAAGAAAAAAAGGCATGGCTAACATTAGATAAGCCTCTTACAATTTAAAAACAATAAAAACATCTTTCCAAGGAAAAATAAGACTGTAGTTATTTTCTGTGAAAAGCACTGTCTCTTACAAATATACTACAGGGTTGTGGCAAAAAAAAGTCTCAAAAAGAGAGTAAATTATTTAACTTTCTGAAAAAATGTAATTTGAATATCTTATTTTACTTCAGGAAGGAGGAATTGAAGTTCAACTGCCGGGTTCTTTTAGGCAGAGGAAGGATCGGTTGCATCAAACTCATCAGTCCTGACCTATATTTCATTCTACTGATTAATTTATCCCATTTCCTTGGCTAGTTTCTGAAAAAAAGATCTATTAGGTATCATTGACCTGATCAAAATCACCTAATGCATTTGGTGGGGGAGGGAGGATAGCGGGAGAAAAGCAGGTGGGGAAAGATAAGTCAGAGATACGATACCCGAGTGTAAACCCCAGAAGAGCCACTGTGCAAATTAGGAGTATTGAAGAAGGGCAATTGGTATGACTCCTTAAACTCCTAACACCTAAGGGCAGCACCATTCCCTGAGTAAAACCATGCTGGAGACCCCCTGAAATGAGAAAGCAAGGGAGGGGGGAGAGCAGCTCGCTTGTATCTTGTTTAACTTGGCCATTTGAATGGTAAACCTTTTTTTGTGACTTGGCATGCTTTGCAGATATCACACTTAGGTTACTGACTGCCTCCCCCCTTCCCCCCCTTTCTGGTTTATAGGCTTTTAGTTTTGGGAGGGCTTGAGGTTTTTCTTTTGCCCTTACTACTGGCTTTTGATGAGAAACTTTGTTTAGAAACAAAGTTACAAAAATATAGTCACTTGCAAAGAAAACCAGGTACTCTTTATACAAACCTGAATGAAAATGTAGTCCTACTAAAAGTTAACCCCAGCTTTCTCTAAGCTGGAGTCAGGTAATATTCATTATGCTAAAGACACCCGTGAAAAACCACTGAAATTGTAGGTGTTGGATAAGCCATCACAAGGAAACTAGAACAGCCCCCCACATTTAATAGAAGCGCTGATCTCTGAAAGTGATTTCTTTCTGAAAAAAACACAAAAACATTTTGTTATTGCTTCAAAGTAAATTTTTACTCATTGTAATTTTGTATCCTGCATTTGACTGCAGAAATAAAATTACTGAATGTTAGTTCCTGGAAAGATGAGAAGGAAAAATTAATCGGCTGTATTTTACATATCTATGTTCTGCTTAAAGAAGGCTTGTATCTTGAAATGTTTTGGCAAGCCTGGAGTGTCTCTTAAAGTTGTTCCCTCTTTTTGAGGAAACCTAGGTACTCTTTCCACCCTGACTGAATTTACAACTGCAACGGGATTCATGCAGAGTGTTGATGGACCGAGTAAATGTACCTGTGTTTTAACGTGACTTGTTTTCTCATCATTCAAAGCGTGAGGATGTTTCTCGTACAGAGGTGCAGGTTGTGTGGTGTAGTACCACGGAAGGTAGAACAGTAGTGGATTAAAACAAAAATCTAACTTAATAGCTGCAGTAGTTCAGAGAGAATTTGACATTCGGATCCCCCTCAAACAGTAGCCTTTACATTTCCGTATATCTGTCAACTATTTGAATGTTTATTTTCAGCCCCAGCCCTCCCCGGCTTCTAAATTGCATGGACTAGACTCGAAAGTCATTAGATTGTCTGCTGATTAGACTATAATCAATGCAGCATAAACAAAAACAGCAATTAGTATTGGCATGATTTCTGTGAACTTGACTTAAAGTTTTAGTATTACCGGTCCAAAGAACTTTTTCTGAACGGGCCATTTTCAGGAACTGTTATTTTGGCATCATCATTTTATAGGGAGGGAACAAAAAATTCGTAAGATTCCATTTGGCCTGAAAAGCAAAAACATCTGTTTGATGCATGAGTGGATTGCTGGCTTCTATTTGGCCATCCAAAAAAGGGCAAAAATTAAGATATTGAACATAAAAGAGTACATGAAAAAACAAATTACAAAGAAGACTTAAGATTAGCATCTTTTTATAATGCAGGCTATTTATAGTGTTCTCTTTTTGACTTGCCAAAGCATGCCCCAGCTATTAAAAAAATCCGTACCAACAAAAACATCCCTAACCTCTAGTAATATTCATTGCCTTTGGCAATGCATAGTGGTATTGATGGTCTTGATTAGCTGTAGGATTACAGTAATGCTACCCAGTCATTTCGGGGGCTAGCATGAGTCATATTGACCATCACCGTCTACTTCTTAGGAGCAGGTACTATTAGGAGTGAACATCTAAACAGCTGCATCTAAACAGCTACTGGTTGTACTGCTAGTTGCCATAAAGGTGAAATCTTGTGACAAAGACAATATTAAGAGGCTTAGAAATACTGCATGTTTGGTTTGGTTTGATTTTGTTTTCCCGAGTTGCTGTTAACTTGTGTAACAAGGGAAGCTGTCAGTATGGAGGCACTTATCTAACATGTAGGATAACGCTATCTGCCATGATCTAAGAAGTCTTGAAAGGCTTTATGTTGCTCTGTAATTCATTCAGTCTAATTTACAACTGGTTTAATAGCACTCATTTCTTTGTTCTGAAACACGAATCAGTATTTTGAAACTCGCGCATTTTGGAAAAAAAATCTTCCTTTTGAATAATTGTACACGAGGAAAGGATCTAGAAGAACTGCTAACACTTTTGTAGACCATATGGCTCCAGTGTTTTTTCTGTGTAAAACACTGACAGTAACATACTTGGAGTTGTTTGTTTAGATTGATTAAAATATAGTATAAATGCTAATACCTTAAGACAGACTTCTTAGCATCTTTTCCCAGCTGTATTTTACGGTTTCCGTTGGTTCCTGTAGGGCTACCTGAGCTCAGAATCAGTCCCAGCTGGGGGTGGGGAAAATGCACTATTTCACTTAAATCGGAACCGTGGCATATATACGTATGTATGTATGTTTTTCACTGAAGAGACAACATACAGATCTACAAATAATTGGGCCTGTTTTATTTGGTGCTGTGAAAATGTACATGTCTGTTTTCAAATATATTTTGCAGTGTGTTACTACAAAGCATTGAAGTTTTTCAGTTGCTCTCTTCACAAAAGTCAGATAGCACAAGAGAAGCTTTTAAATACTTTTAAATCATAATGCAGCACTTGGCGCAGGATTCTGACAAAAGATGAATGTGCAAAAACCGAAAGAGGTGATGAGGTTTGTTTTTGTTTTAACTTTAATTTTAGACAACTTGGGTTCTATTTCACCTCAAGTATGAGTAATTATGCTAGTTTAGCAATTATTAGAGATGAAAGAAACTCTGTTAGATATGAGACTCCTAAACTTCAGTAGCTTTAGTTTTAGCCAGGATAATGATCAAGGAGTAGTTAACCATATGCCTAGGGACTACACGGTAGCAAAAAAGATAGGGCTGATCTTGGGGGTATCCTTATTACAACATGTTATAATTAACATTTTCATTCAGCCCTCCTACTTTCCAGAAAAACCTGCTTTATGTTCTTCTGTGCATTAGTAAGACTGCACAAAATTGCCCTCTTCCAATGCATTTTTGAACCAGGACCATTGTCCTCCATATTTACGATATTAGTTAACAGTGGTCACACTTTTTTTTTCTGACTTCACATTCCTTCAATTTTAAACACTTTTTTTCCCTCTATACTGCATAATTATTGAGAAAAAGATGTAGAGGATTTTTTTTCCTTCCTTTTTCAGGATTTAGTTAGGTTATCATATTCATCTGGTGTGTGCACATTTGAGCCTTTTATATTTTCCTTTAGCTAGAGTCATGCTGTGCATGCTATACCGCAACTTTTCTTTGTACAGTTGAATCCGTATAGTGTGTACTCAGAAGGGTTGTAGGATTGTTACTTACCAGTTCTGCACAATTAATGCCGAATGAAATTTTAGATTTTGGGGGGATGTGTTTTCATTGATTTTTTCCCCCCTCTTTTTTATCATGGGAGCAACACAGAGGGGTGTTTTTTGAGTAAGTGATTGATCTGATACTTTCACTTTTAAATATAGGTGCAATTAGGTGCAATTTTTCTTTCTAAGGTTAGGATTTTTAGTTCTTCAAGATTTCTTAAAGTCATTGGTATATCTGTTGGTATAGTGACTTCTCCCCTCCCCAGCTTTCTTCTTTTTTAATGTGATAGGGGCTTACTATGGTTCCTTTAAAAATACAGTATCAGTAACTAGTTAGCCATCTTAAAAATTTGAAAATACTAGTCGTTAGTTAATCAGCCTCTTGGCTGAAGCAGAACACCTTTTTGCCCTGAGGAAGAATGGACAGGATGTTGATAGTGAGGGTATTGGTGTTTTCCCTCCTGCCCAAACGCCATTTTTGGAGAGCTTATTCTCTCATGCAAGGCAATAACCTGGAACAGGAATTTTGTCCTTACCTAACAGGAAGTGCAAAATCTCTCTCCTAGTTTCTCATACAGACGCTCGGTGTTACACATGAGCGTGGAAAAGCTAGAGCGCTTTTAAGTCTAAATGTCCTGGTTAACTGCACAATAGATGGCTTTTGTGTACAGGCACTTGTTGTGCCCTTACTATTATTAGGTTGTGTTTTGCCGGGAAAATATATTTCAAACAATGAATTCCGTGATAATTGATCTTTTAGTTTTACTTTTCGCTTCTTTCGGTAACCTATCAAGTTCAGCTTCCATTATTGAGTCATTAACTTCTTGAACTTTAAAAACAAAAATAAAATACATGCTGTGTTGCTGGACTGGATGATGTGATGTAGTGAGGCAGTGTCCTTGGGAAGACTAGGCTGTGCTTTGATCAACAAAACTTTCTCTGGCACTGAACTATGATGGCTGGGTTTTTTTTTTCCAGACAGAGTCAAGTGAATTTCTAACTTTGATAGTGGCAGTAGGAAGGAGGAGGGGGTGGGGAAGTTAATTATTTTCCACCTCCAAAGAATACAATTGCGAGGAAGGAACTTTCTGATTCACTGGTTCCAGGACAACAGGATGTCAAGATCCATGCCTGATGTAACGTTTTCACTCTGAAGATGGAAGGAGGAAATAGGGTGCTATTGGTCTGTGTGTGCAACCGCTGGGAAGGGATTGTGTTACGTGACTTATAAAGAGCTAGAGCATAGGAAAAGATTTGGTTTGTGATTTCTGGTGAATCTGTTGAGCAGAAGACTTGCTCACCAGATACAAATGTAAATCAATGAAGAAAGGTCAGAAAGCTCTAAGGCTGGGTCCAAAAAAAAAGGGTTTGCATGCTGCAAGACACTAGTACTGCAGTGCTTAGTTTACAGGTGCATGGTTGCCTAATGGAATAGTCATCTGCACCAGGTGCTTGGATTCTTTATATAGTTCATAGGTAGGTTAGGGATTTAGGAATGTTGAGTAAGAACTACCTTAAGGAGATAGTAGGAAAAACTTGGAAAGAATAATGTGTCTTAGCTCCTCCCCTGTTCTAGGTGTGGGTGTCTTACGTAGTGCGATAGGGTTCTCATAGCAGTCACTTCTCTGATCCAGCTTTTTGGAGATAGGGGACAGGTGGTTCCTTTCCTCCCAAGTCAGAAGGAATTGAGGGGTTGTGCTGCTGCTCTTCCTCTCCCCTTTACTGAAGAGGGAAAGTTATTTGCTCTGCTAGGATGTGAGGCGGGGGCTCTGTTATGTGCTTTGTCTAGGGGTGTTTGTATCTCACAGGGAGTACATCAGTCATTACACATCAGCATATTGTGCTATGCGTGTGAGTTGCCCTTTTATTTTTGTCAATGACGTTTCCCTTTTCAAAACTGTAATTAAGTATTTGTTGGACAAGAGGGTGAGAAACAGCGCTCACACACAAGACTCATGGCTCTAATGGCTTGAGTACCAATGGAGAAAAAGGAGACCCCGGTCCTGGTCTGCCAAGTAATTACTGCAATATTACTTCTGATGAATTACGTCAGTGAAACTAGAACTGGAATCCATGTGTCCCACTTCCCATGAGGGTGCCCTAACCACAAGGATAAGGTATCATGCTAATTCTCCTTTTTTCTAGTTCAGTGAGTATTGTAGATGAGGTATGGCAGCTTCAACAGCAATGAATGAGTGCACCTCAAGTCTGAGGGTAAGTGCTCTTTGTGAGGAAGCTCATGACATGAGTACAAATCCTTCTGATAGAGAAGAAAGTTGAGCTGGTGCCACCCACATCCTGGGTGATCTAACCAGTGGGTGTGGGCAAAAGGGGAAAGGAAGAGGTATTTCAACCCACACATTTTCTGCCAGTATCTTGTAGCAACCAGGGAAGGATATGTAAACTCTGAAGGACCAGCCCAAAAGACTGCGTCCAAAGCCAGGGCAGGCAGGAGAATATTTAATCTTCCACTAGCAAGCTGCGGTGGGGCTTTGGTTTGATTTCACCATTGAGCTGCACAGCACTGAGAAAGCCTGGATGATAAAACCATAGGTACTGCCTGATCTGAGCAGAACTTCTGGCAATTTAGATGCAGCGTCCCCTCACTAGTTTTTGGGCTTCTAAGCTCCTTTGTGGATATAGACCAGAGTGCTGTTCTACATGATAGAAAGTCATGTAGAACAGAGCAGAGAGCTTGAGGGATCAAAAAGAAATGTATAAAACCCTCGTACACAATAGATGGAGATGTCTGGTAAATCAGGGTTAATCTCAGTTGAAAGGAGGTGGTTTTTTTGACTCAGATAAATGTATGTCTTTAGGTAATAGAGCCAAAGCATGCAGCTGTATTTTGTTTTGGTGTTGGAACAGTGTCAGACAACCCAAACTCCTCAATTTAAGTGCCTTATTTTAGGCACATAAATAAATGACTTAACTTTCAAAGGCAATGATCATCTACAGTAACCTTTACTGTAGGTCCTCATAGCCCTTCTTTACATCACCTGTCTTCAAACTTGTGTAATGTTTGTTACTTTGAGGTTCTGCAATCCATATGTCAGTTTGATTCAAATTGCTCTCTCTTGCTGAGTTTAGGCTTTTGTAGACAGTGTTTAATGAATTTCCTGTATTCTAAGCACAGTTGAAAATACAGGTCTGTAGGAGTACCAGAAATTCTTAGTTATGTCCCTCTGAGAGAGTAAGAAAGCTTAGGTGATACATAGCTTCAGTATACTGAGAGGAATCACTCTGAAAGCATTCATGTTAAGTACTGGGTTTGGTAGTTAGGCTTAAAATTTATCTTAGCCTCCTAACTTCTGTCTTTCCTTAAAATGGACTGGATGCCCACAGTCATATTGTCAGGAATGGAGGTGGAATACTCAGTTTGAGACAAGCAGGACAGCTGAAAGTCCTGACCCCGGTACTAAGAATTGACTCCCAGAGAGATTCCCTCTTGCTTTGCTAATTCTCACCGTGGTCCTCAGTTTGACTCGGAGATCCATTGTAATCTGTTACATTGCACGACAGAGAGTCTTAGGGATGTCTGGAACTTACTTGAGGTTTATAAAAAGCTTTAAGATTCTTTGGAGAAAAGTACTTTTTAAAATATATCATACCGTTATTAGTTTACCTTAACTAATGTTAAGGTAACTTATGTTACCTTAACATAAGCCTATATGTGGCTTAAGCTTGTTAAAAGATGCATGATTAGGGAGGCAAAGTTATCATTCTGGGGAGGATTAATTAATCTACTACCAGAACTAATCTACTGTCTAGAAAAAGATATGCCCCCCCACTCCTAGCTTTGGGGTTTCTGTAGAATTCTCCCTCTGCTGCAGGAAGGAGCATCTTCTGCCTTTTCTGCACACAATGTTATGTAAAACTGGATGTCTTTAGACTGTCACATTTGGATTCTGTCATCCTTGAGATCAAGGGTTGGAAGAATATCCAAAGGATTTCTTAAGCATCATTTCTTTCCACTTAAGTATATTTATTACTTTTATGTTTATGTGCTGCCTAGGAAAATACTTTATTTTAGCATAAGAATAATATTTTCCAACCACTGCAGTCTAATTGGGAACTCCTAATTCAGTCTTTCTACAAGAAGAACATTAGGGGAAAAAAACCCTAAGCTCACTGTTGGGATAGACTAAAGAGAGGAGGAAAAAATATGAATGCTATGAGAGGCTTTGTCTTCTAGAAAAAGCAAATGCAAGAAGAAGAATGCTTTATGTAACAGGAATCTTTTAAGGAAAATAATAATTTCCAAATATCAAGAGAATACTGTTACAATGCTGGGGAGGGTAGAAATAGGAAAAGGGGTATGTCACAGCACAAAGGAAAACAAATCAGAAATACAAATATTCATGCGTATGATTAATTGGGGTTTTGTACAGTTGTGGCTACACACACAGAACTAATTTTCAATAGAGTTCTGGAATGTAAATATTTGAAATGGTAATTTTGCCAGTGCAGTTCTTTTCCCAACTCTTCTCACACTAAAGTCATTGTGTGCATATATGTTTAGGAGTGAAAATGGTAATCAGGTTTCTGGCTAGTAGCTGATAAACATGTATTGATACTAGGTGAAGCTATTTCAGAAAACAATAGTTTCTTAGTAGTTCTGAACTTTTATGAACGCCAGTTATCTTAAAGGACATTATGAAGCAGCCTGAAATGGTTGTTGACTTCCAGGAGTCACCCACTGAATTGCTGCTTACATGTGGCGTGGCCAGGTGTGAAATCCTGCGCTTACGTGTGTCGGCCAGAAGAGTTTAAAAGGTGAGTCTTAGAGCACCAGTGGTACCTAGGGAGAGAAGAAAGCGGAGGAAGATGTAGCCCTAGCAGGTGATGCGTTGACATGTGATCCGGCATTTAATAGTACTCTGTAACTTCTTTAATTTCAGTTTCGTATCCTGACTGAACCCTTACGGAGATGTATTTCCAGAGCACGTTATTGCAAAGTGCGAAACGTCTTCAAAATCCATTGACTTTAATAGAGTTAGAAGATACTCAGCACCTCCTATAACTGGCTCTTAAATTTGCCTTCTGCTATGTGATTAATCTATCTAATCATACTTAATATCTACCTGTAGATGGTGGCAGTATGAATGTCCTTTTGGTTTTTATGTGGCCATGAGGAGGAGGGAAAAGAAAAGTAGAGAGATACTTCCAGAAATTACCGTCATTTGTAGGTACAGAAATAATGGCACACACGTTTTATTTCTGTTCTGTCTGGGTAACTCAGTAAATTGTGTATTGATTATGCTAATACAGCTAGTGTCTCTATTACTTGTCTGCAGAAATTATTCAAACATGTAGATTGAAGATGCACTTGGCAAAGTTACCGTCCTAAGAAAAAGGCTTTTGTGCAGATGGCTTTAAATTGAATTACTAATCATATGCTAATGGAAATGTATAGATTAAGTATTGAATTATAGGAAATGCAAAGTGCGAGTTAAAAATATATATTCTAAACTTCCTATCCCGACAGTCTTAGTGCTATATTGAGTTTATTTTCACATCTCTCAAGGAATATGTTTTAGGAAGGGATAAATCAATAGCAATCTATTTTTATAGTTTATTTTGGGATATGTGGCTTCTCCTGCTTTGTTTAACAAGCTGAAAAGAGGCTCGGGCATTTGGGGCAGTTCTTTTTTTTTCTTTTTTAAAATTTATTAACCCACCTAGACTAGAAGAAAATAGACTTTTTTCAATTATCTTTTGCTTTTATTTTATTATGGTTTGTAATAGCTCAGAAGCCATAAATCTTAGCCAGAGTTCTCCAAAAGGCTTCCCTTTCAGTGAAAATGTCCTTTTTCACATTTCTAATTTTATCCATTTCTTTTCCATACAAGGTTTTTCCCAGGCATCAACCAGAAAGGACTTGTGCTCTTCCTCAGGGTGCAAAATCTACAGATTAACTCTTCAGTGAAGGGGAATCCTGGTTAGTCAGTATATGAAGGAGATTTTGCAAGATAGAAAATCTGTGTATATTTTGTACTAACTTTATAAAATAATCTCCCTCCTTTATAGGCTAACCATGTGTCCCATGAAGAAGCTCTAAGGAAAAGGGGTGAAATCCTCATTGATCAGCAGGTGTTGCTGTAGAGCAGTCAGGAGATTAATTCTATTTTTAGGACCTCTATATCAAAATTCCCGCAGGTTTTCCTCATTGGCTCTCCTTGATGGAACTACTTGATTTGTTGGTTGTTTGGGTTTTTTTTGTTTTTTTCTTTCTTTAAAAAGGAATAGTTGGTGTTAATGTTGATATTCAGCAGCCTAAGCATGAGAGGTGCTCTGAACTGAAACCAGGGTTTGCCTTGGACACTGGCCGTGCCAAAGCTGAAATGTCCTAACCTTTCACATAGATACAGCTTCAGTTTAGAGATACGTTTTTTGCAGTAAAATTTTAAAAACTGGTATCTGTCCAAACCACAAGCCTTTATAATGGGAGATAGAATTGACATGCTGGAATTCTGTTTTCCCTTACTGAGATTTTTTTTTTTTTAAATTGCTCTCAAGAAGTGTGGTGCCACATTGTTGTGGTGATCTGGTCTTTTTTCGAAATTTTATTATTTGGGTTTCCTGTTTGGTTTGTTTTTCAAAAGTTGCACTGAGAAAATATGTAGTAGGGACTTGATGGTTTGTTGTTTTAAGGAACAGATAAGTCAATTGAGAAATATTTCTACAGCTAACTAAACAGGTGACCCGTGGTCATAAACACATAATTGTAGGGACAAGGAATATTGTTGCTTTTGTGACAACATTATTTCAAATGTATCTAGAAGTGCTGTTCAGCAGTAACGTTGCTTATTCATAGTCTGGATTCATAAGCTATTGTTCCTGAGGCCTCTCCTTTAACTACTATTCTATTGCTTTGTTATCTAGAATTTGTCTTACCTTATGCTAGGATGTGGTATATACTGTAATGAAGATGACAGCCCTATGCACAATTACAGTCCTAGAGTATCAGTAATTTTGATATTTGAATTAATAATAGTGTATACAAGCTACTGTTTTATCTGCATATCATCCTTGTGGCTTTTTTTAGTTACATTTCATGCTAGTGCTAGAGAAATGTTTTTGGTTAGCAAAATTTAAAGCATCTCACTATATAGGTTCTGTTTAAAGTTGCCTTCCTCTCCTGAAAGAAAATGGTATAGTTAATGTTTAAGGGAGGCTAATGTTGGCCGCATGTCACGCTACCTTTCATAGTCAGGTGAGTTTAACGTTGGTCTGAGAGCTGAAATTTTCAGAATCTGGTTGTGGAAAGGCATAAAGTGCTGATTGGGAGCTTCTCGATGCTACCAGCTCTAGCTTACTTAATTTAACAAATACTCATGCTAGCTGGAGGAATGATCTTACTTAATGCAAAGGAAAATGAGATGCTATTTTGTAGTTCATTTGTGCTAATTTCCCTAATTCTGTGGGTTTTGTGGGGTAGTTTTCTTATTCTTTTTACCATATTTCCCCCTAAATGTGGTAGGGGATATTATTAGCAAGTCTTTGTGCCGTGGCCTGTTGTGACCTACTTGGTTCTGTTGTGACTGAGAATCCTTAAAGGGCTTGAACAACAGTTTAGAAAGATGCTAACCATCAAGTTACCTGCTCTGATGCTTGTTTCCTTTTTTTTTAGTGTAATAAAGACATAGTGGCCAGCCTTTGTTGAAAGCAAACCTCAGCTCTCGCAGAATTTTCAGATCCCTAAATAGCAGGGAAGTTTTAAACATTTGGTTTCACAAGGCATGCACTGGCATCTTTCTAGGTTACAAAATTGCATACGTGAAAACAATTTGTTACGCAGTATCCATGTTTGTTTTTTCCATTTGAAGACCTAAAAATATTTGCTGTACCTCTCAGTCAGCAGTGCGAAGCTGAGCACGTTTCAGTGTGCAGTGGCTTCTCACTAGCAGCAAGAGATTCTGGTACTGCAGCTGGTGGCAGTAGACGTTCAGCACAGAACAGCAGAAAAAATGAACTCTTGCATTTTGGTTTGCATACACTTATATGTGGAGATCTGCTTCAAACAAGCAGATCTTGTTTACTTTTTAGCAGGTAGCTGCTTTATTTTAAAGTTTCCCACTTGGGAATCAGTTCTTGAAAAGTGCATGTTTGGCCACCTCAATTCCATCTTCAAATTTAAAAAATGGTAAACTTTTTAAACTGCCTTTTTGGACCAAGTTGTGACGTGTATTGTGGTTGAGGATTTCACTGGGAGGTAACAGATACGTCTACAACCTTTACTAAGGTTGATCAGTAGGTACTGATGACCAAGGTAACTTTCCTCTTGAGGGATGGAACAGTGGACTCATTTGTCAGTTTTAGAGCTTGTTCTTGACAACATTTTTTGGAAATACATCGACAGCTGATGGTGGGCATAAACAGGGTCAGGTTGGGCTGCTGCAGAGGTTTCACTGGGGGCTTTGAGGGGGTCACAAAAGGCAGTATCTTTTTTTTAAAAACTGTATACTAGTTGTATTCATTATTTTTCTTGCTTTATTAACGAGTCTTACTGATCTGTGCTGCCCTAGTGAAAAATCTATTTCGCTTAGTTTGTGTTTGGCCACGTGTTCCCCAAAATTCAGCTTTTCATGAGCTTTTCCCATTGCTTTCTTTGTCTCACCAGTTTCCTTTAGCTGTGAGGGCTGCTGGGATGACTGCTTCAGCATAACAAAGAAAATCATACAGTATTATGACAGCTAAAGTACTGGTAACTTCATGGCTGCAAAATACAAGTTCAACTGAAACAGTCAGCTCATAAAATCGTATTTTGTGAAATACTTGACTTACTCCAGGGCTGGGGAAACTTTATCAGATCTCTGTTGATGAGAAGAGTGTGCTTACTAGCCACAGCTCTGGGACAGAGATAGACATTGTATAGAGTCCTCCAGAGATTGTACTTGACTCTTTCTAATATATGCACTGTGTTTCAAGTTTCTGGTGTCCTAAGAGTGTCCTTATGAAAACTGGTGTTTTTTTTCTAGAAACTCAGATTCTAGAAACAACCAGTTGTATGAAGCCTTGGGGTTGGCGGAGGAGGAAAAGAGGTACCTGTGGAGTGTGTATATGTATCTCTTCTTTTGAATATATGTCTAGATTTATATGTGACCCTAAGTGTTGCACTCTCTTGTCCCAAGAACCAGGAAAAAAAAAACCTAAATCTTTGGATTTTAACTCAGTTGCATGATTATTTTTGAGGTCTGAATTCTTGGGAGTGGAAATGCTGTAAAAGTGCAGTCTTTCCCCTTTCAGCTTTTTCCCCTGTGGAGGGAGAATGAATTCTTTTCTCTCCGCTGTTCTCTAACTCAAAGAACTCAGTCTTTGGGAGAATAAAAAGGAAATGGTTCTGCCTTTTAGCTCTTCCCTTACTTTTACTTTGGGAGAGTCAATCTTACTTAGGCATCGTATCAGAGCGTATGAGAACAGCTCTCTCTAATTTTTCAAAGTAGCAGCAGAATGGCTCTTGTTGGGTTCACTCTCTCACCCAACAAGTTTTTAATAGTGAATCTGACAAGAATTGTATTGTTTTTTAGTTCTACTGCTCTGGAAAGCTGTGAGCCAAGGGAAAGATGCTGGCATGGTGTGTACAGTAAAACAGCATGGGGTTAGTTCTCCTTTGCAAGGCTGTCTGCACTGCTGAGATGTTTGCTACTGAATATAGGATTATTATTATTTTTTTAAAGCTTATGTATGAATTAGCACACACACCTCTCCCGTCTGCCAGGAGAAGGCTTTCTCTTACCCGTGTGGAGCAAGTAGAATCTTAAAGCCCAGAATTATTCTCTCATTTAGTTCCATAATCAAATACAGTAGAGTGCATGGAAGACATATATCCCAGAGGAAATTCGATTTGGTTTTTAAGCCATGAAACTGATTTGGTCACTCTGTTCTCAGATTTGTAGCTTCCATACAGCAACCTATTCTGTTTTGGTCTGGTCTACACTTTCGCACTTTGCAGTGCAGCTTTTCTTGCCCGTGTTGTACAAGCATTACTGGCTTTCAGAACTGAAGCTGGTGTAAAGATGCTTGAAACACTTCAGCTACCTACCTAACATCTTTTTTTTGTTTTGTTTTTGTTTTGTTTACCTTTTTCTGACAGTAGAAGAAAATGAAACAGAGGACCAGCAGGCAGGTGTGGGACACACAGCCGCACAGACTGGTAATGCTGAATTCCTTCATTAGTGCTTGCTACCTGTTTGACAACAGTGTGAGGGATTTTTGTATCGGGGTGTTTTTGCAAAGCCTGCATTCTTCCTTCTATGTTTCAGCTTAGAATGCATTCTTGGGGCTCGCAATGGAAAATAATAGTCCTCTCCCCTAACCTTTCAATTCCTGAGAATTAGAAATTCTGCCTTTTGTAGGTCAACCAACTGAAAGTGAGATGCTTCTAAAGTGCAGCATGCTTTTCTTTTTTTTCTTTTTTTTTGTTAAAAATAATCCTTCTCTACATCGCCCACATAAAACCCCACCCTGTGCCATTTCAGATGAACTTGAATATTCATTCCACTTAAAGTATTTATATATTTGTAAAATACGTGGATAAGGGTAATTTCTTTTAGGATTGTTTGTATAATTTCTTACCAGTCAGGGATTAATTAAGGGCTCCTTAATTTTAAGTCAGTGAGATTGGGTGGACAAAACTGTCGTCGGAGTCAGGATCACAGGGATATATATTGTTAATAATCATGAAGAAATAATTGTTAATTCCCAATAACAACAAGGGCTCTTTTATTCTCTAATATGGTTCTGAGAATGCAAGAAATACTTCACTTCTGTCTTTGGTACCGATTCCACAGAATTTTATCTGAAGAGCAGGACTGACTCATCTGAATAGTCTCATTCATTCAGCTGAGGTCACCTTTTGGAGTAAGGGCTGGCTCCTTAAGGATATTCCTAGAAGGCTAGTCATCTCTGAATACGTGTAGGTAATTTGTTTGAGAACAGTTGGAGTTATTCCTCTTATGAAGGTGAAGAATGCAGTTAATTTTTTGTTCAGCTAGAAGACTTTATATTTCTCTTGTGTGTGTGTCCTGTGGGTTTATGTTTGGTGTTTGGTGCCTTTTATAGGTTCTAGTGGCTCTGTACATAAACTGTATTGTTTGAAAAGAGGAAGTAAAAGTAAGAGAGTTCTCTGCTTTTTTAATGGGAAATTTCTCAAACTCTTCTGAATGTACTTATGTCTCCATTTAGCTATCTGCAAACTTGAAAAAGTTCTTGAAAAGTCTACTGCTGTAGACACATGAAGTTGAAAAATAGAGGACTGCAAAAGTGGAGATCAGTATGACAAGGAATGGTTGCTTTTCTGTGTTTTTTCTTAAAATAATTCTCAATGTTTAAGTTGTCTTGCTAGTTATTTATTTCCCATCATGTCCTGTGTTGTTCTTTGTCTGTTTCTAGGCAAGATTTAACATTCGGTTTTTCTCTATAGCAAGAATGCAGTGCCGATATTAAAAACAAAAAACCTTCTGATAGAGCAAGCAGTACAGAAGGCCCACACTGTGTACACACTGCCAGAAGTTTTTATAGTAATACTTTGTATCTAAGCTCTGGCTCTAACCATTAAATGTGCTTTTTATAGAGTACCAAGTTATAAATGTAGTGCAGCTACGGCATATTAATCTTACTGCAGAGATTTAATGAGGCAGTTGTTTTGCGATGGACACTATTGGGAGCAGAGAGCGACAGAGTTTTACTTTACCACTGAGCTGAAGAAATATTCCTTGCCTGGTAATAATTATAACCACATGATCTAAGTTTTCCTTTCTTTTGCCAGCACTTTTCCATGCAGAAGTGGCTTGGAAGGAGGTCTGCTGCAAGGCAGTGAAATGGATTGGAAAGGAGGCTGTTTTCTTGGTAGTTTGATGTTTTAGTTGTGATTAGCTATGGATCCTTGTAGCATAGGCAGAAATATGTAAGATGAGTTTCAAGAATACAGATAGTCTTTGCCAGTCCACTGAGATGGCTTTTAGATATTCATTACTTTTACTTGACTTTTATATGGGTTATAAAAAGTAAATGTGGTGAAACCTCATTTTTACATGGGCAGAATAGAATTTCTGCTGGTTGGCCTTAAACCGCTCCCATACTTGAAATTAATTGAAGTCCATGGCTTTATTGCCTCCAACACTTTTAAGCCAATGCAATTTTTCATTTTCCCCAAAGTTGCAGTTTTATTAGACCAAGTTACAGCAATAACATCCCTTATGAGGAGGAGGAAGAAGGGAAGGGGAGAACCACCTGCCAGGGAACATAGTAATGAGAAAATCATGCTTCTTTTAATTTCCATTTATAAATAATGTTAACATAATCAGTAACAGAAGACAACTGTTCTTTCTTTTCTTCTTTTTTTTTTAAAAGTGTCTTAATAGGCTGAATTTATTTCTGTTCCAAAAATGTAACCCTCCTTTCCATACTAGATAATTTTCAATGATATCTGCAGATGGAGCCGGTGTGTGTGTTGTTGCTGATGTGTATTGAAAAATTTCAGTTAGTGCACGGCAGCCTCTGAAATAGGGCAGGGAAGCCTTTGGAAATGACAGTGGCATTTGCAGATGTTGGGAAAGTTAATCTTACTACAAAGACAATCTTTGCTGAGGGAATTGTGGGTATGATTGTTGCAGATATTGGGGAGAAAGAAATGTGGGAGATGAATGACATTTGCCCTGAAGTCTGTATGTGAGCATGAGCTTTGAACAGGAGGTTAAGGAGAAAGTATAGATGAATGCATATTGCATTTATAAAATATGTTTTAGTCTTTCAAAAGAACAGCTCAAATAAGGCAGCTTATCCTCAGTTTAAGTAACCACTTAAGGTTAGACCAGCTCTTGATGGAAGATATTTGTTGTTGTAACAGAAAAGCTATCTATTCATAAAGCATCCAAATGATATTTTCTCTCTTTAGATATCTTTTTATTTTGGTGGTGACATCTCTTCATGGAAGTGGATCACAGTGGAAATGCATTCATTGAGAGGGGCTGAGACTGCCAGAACTCATTTCACAAAGCTGTCGTAGGCTAAACTCAAACCTAGGTCCCAGAGGGTCCCACTTAAGTGTTGACCTAAAAACAAATGTGCCAGTTGGCTAGAGCATGTATTCTAAAGTTGCAGCAGAAGGGAATAAGCTTGACTGACTTCTGTCCCTGTAGAGTTTATATCTGCAAATG
This sequence comes from Calonectris borealis, assembly GCF_964195595.1. NCBI lineage: Eukaryota > Metazoa > Chordata > Aves > Procellariiformes > Procellariidae > Calonectris > Calonectris borealis. Next base: position 52,042,113 of record NC_134313.1, read on the forward strand.
CAGAAGGAGAAGCAAAACATTTATTAGCCTTAAAATGATTCTAATTTTAATAACTGGTCTCTAAGTAGGAAGCTTTAAATTGAGCGATTCTTTAGGCTTTTGTGCACTAAGGGGTGCATCTGTGCATACGTGTGTGTGTATTGCTGAATTCCTCTAAAGTGCAAGTGTTTCTGAATAATAAGTCTTGAGAATTCCCTCCCCTCCCTTTTCTTTCCTTCAGCATTGTACTTAAAGCAGAGTCAGACACTACCCTTATTTTAAAACAAACAGGTCTGTAAACTTTATGTGCAGCATTTAAATACTCATGTTAAAATTCAGATCCAATGCCCACATTTCCCTGAGTGCTGTCAGTTTTATGAGATGAAACTGAGAGCTTGAGCTGAACAACTAATAGTATGCGATGTGCACATGCTGCCTTCCAACAAGTGTTTAATGATGTTGGGGTCAGTTTGCAACAGTTAAGACAATTATTTCTTTTTCTGAACTGCTTATAACCTGGTGATCTCCTAACTACTTTTATTGATCTTGCAAAATATCTTGGAAAATGAAGTGGCAATGGGAGTTATTAGATTCAGAGCATTCGGCAATGGCTAAAATCCATAAAGTCCTTTTATTTAATTAGCATCCCTTTTTGGTGTGTAAATTTGCAGGCTACTCCTCTATTTGGAAGTAACTACCCAAGTTGCTTGTGAATGTAATTCGTCATACAAGGATCGCAGTCAGGATACATGCAGCGCTTTTGCACAGCAAATATATTTTTGCCTTCAGAATGTGTTTTTTTTCTTTTTTAAAATTAATCTGGTTTCCCTCTGTAATATAATTCCCTTAAAAATAAATTCTGCCCTTTACCCCTGTCAAAGAAATTCCTCGGTTTTGATCACGAGCCACATAGCATGAGGAAGACTTCCTGACATGGGTCATTTCCAGTTTCTGCTTGCGGGTCCGTCTGTGTTTGAATAGTTGAAGGGCAGGGTGCATCAGTGCGGACCCAAGGATGTAGAAAGATGATGAGAGCCCTGACCTTGGTTGTGGGCAGCAAGAACGCCTGCGCTTTGTGCACAGTGGCAACGGATGGCTGTGCCCACATCACTGTAGGGTGCTGAGAGAGGATTTAAGAGTGGTTTAAAGTGGAATCACCCTCCTCCTCCTCACCCCTTCCCCATTCTAATATGAATTTAGTGTTAGCATGGTTTAGTTTCTCTCCTTTCAAGTAGTTGTGCATGATCCTAATCAATTGCAATGCTAAATAGAGTGGGTTCACAGATACCACCTCTGTGTTGCTGTGGACAAGAAGCCTCATCCTGGTTAGTCACCCACTTGGCTAAAGAGCATAACATCTTAAAATGTGCTTGCAGAATCTCCTGTTATTATATGAGTTTGTCCTTGTTTTCTAAAATGACTTGTTTCAGTCTTAGGTCTCTCAAATATCTAAAAGGAAAGATGAGGTGGCCAAAGCAGAAAAGGGAAAAGTGGTGAAACACTTGCATTCCTTTTGCTGGAATGTACACAACCATTTTTCTTCTGCATTTCACTTGTTGTACTGTGGTTCCCAAGGAAAAACAAAGTTAAGTGCCAGCTTGCTTTATTAGGGAAGACAGATTGTTTTACTTCTGTCTTTTGAAGGAAGCTTTTAGTAAAGTGGGCAAAAAGTCAGGAGTAGTTAAAGCTACTCCGCTCCTCCTCAGGAGGAAAAGTTCTAGACTTCGCATTATCTCACTCCGCGCTGGTCATCTGCAGAACTGAGGTGGCGCAGCGAGCTGTGTGGCTTTTCTGCGCACAGGGGATGGCGGTGAGACCGCACATTTCTTCCAGTTTAGAATTTTCAACTGGGCTCAGGACTGCTGCTCTGAGGCTAGAGCTATCCCACTATCCCCAAAATGCTTGTGAGCATGTCAAACAGACAAAGCTCTCCTTGTGCAATATTTAGGTTTTACAATAGTTAGTTTCCAGTTTTCTATGATCTGGCAAATACAGGAACTTTATCGGGTTTGTCTTAAGTCATACACAAGTTCAAAGCGTGTGCAGCATTTTGACCCAGGGTATAATCTTTCCAGGGCTTGCTTTGTGTCAAATAGTGTGGTGGTGGAGTATTGGAGTGGGTTGTAAAATCAAGATTAATTTCATGTTTATGTAAATCAAATTTGTTAGTCTCTTAATTCTGGTAATTTCCTGTGAAACACTGTAGTTAACAGTGAAAAGAAGTTCCTGCACACTCTTTGATTTGATTTTTCTTTTCATTGAAAACTAATTGCATAGGTGGTTTATCCTTTCTTACAATGATCAAAGTGGCTTCAATAGCTGTGATAAATTGACAAACCTAACGTTGAAGCATGGAGGAATTGCTTGAGTAAGAAATGGAGCTGCATTTGTGGGAGTAGAAGGGAAATTCTCCTTTCATCGAGATTAGAAAAAAATTAAGGAAAAAGCCTCTTTTGCTTATTTAGCAATAAAATCTACAGTGTGCTGCAGGCTCGTGCCAAATATGTTTCTTCTCATCATTACCACAGAACCTATCTTGATTTTTTTTTTTTCTTTTTAAAGGTTCTCTTCTTAGATGCCTGACGTCACGGTCTTGATTTTCTTTCAGACCCTAACTGTAAACTAGAAGACAAGGCAGAAGATGGAGAAGTGCTAGACTGTAAGAAAAGGCCGGATGAAGGGGAGGAGTTAGAAGAAGAAGCTGTGCACAGCTGTGACAGCTGCCTCCAGGTGTTTGAGTCACTGAGTGATATCACAGAACACAAGATTAATCAATGTCAACTGACAGGTAAACAATACTTATCACTTTGTGGCTTTGCGCACTGTTCTATTTCTGATTCCCATCCTCTGCTTCTGATTTCCCTCCTCCTTTCTCAGTTATTTTACTCCTGCACTTGAATGCTTGGGTGAGACCTTTATAAACAGATTCTGGGACAGGATTATACTGTAAATGGGGCACTATAAATTTTCTTCATACCGAATGATGTATGGATAATTACTGCATTGTCACTGTATTTAAAGTGTCCGTTAGTTGTTTCTGCCTGGCTGCTGTGTCTATTTTCTAGATTCATACTGTACAGCTTTCCATACTTCACTTATACATGTATTTTCCTAAGTCACTTGTGAACGCAGAGGGTATTTGTAAGTGGGGTTTAAGTACAGCTGCATAATGAATGAATTTGCACAATGGTGTGTTGCAGGTCTGGGCTGGATGTTGCGTTAGTCTAATCTGTTAACTACAGATGACTGTACAGTAAAGAGTAACTGAAAGTTGAGAGGAATGAAGCAAGTTGTTAGAGGAGAAAATAAAATCTCAGCTTTAGTCAAGGGGTAGAACTGACTGCTGATCAGATACTACTGAATCGAGCAGAGCTGGGTGAACGGACCTGTAGCCAACCCAGGTTCCTCTTTGAAATGATTGTAGACAGCCCCCTCACCTAGGAAATCACATGAAATCTGCTGAAGTAGTTTTGCCCTTCAGTTTTAGTAGGTCTTTTGATGGTATAGACTGTAGGTCCAAATAGACTCAGCATCAACAGAAACGCATTTTTATTAGATGGTACTTTAGTTTTAGCCTCCACAGTGTAAAATGTATTTATTGGGCAGTGCAGTTATGTTAAAAACCTTTCTTTATTATGACTTTGTAAACAAGGAAAACCATCCTTCCCATTTGGGAATGCTTTTGGAAAGTGTGCATGTGCTCATGTTTGGAGAGCTTTCTGAGTTATTTTTGGTTCCAGGAGATCCATAGGCTAAGTCCTGGCAGGATCACATAAAAGTCAAGTAGCAGTACTGCTCTTGAGGACGAAGTATGAAAAGAAGGTGAGCAGAAGAAGAATAAGTGGGCAGGAGCAGAAGGAAAGTTGAGGAAGTAGTGTGAATTTGTTAAATGGTTTTAATCCCAACTTCAAATTATGGAAGATGAAAATCTGCTGCAGCAAGAAACATTTACTTTTATTAATATATCGCTTTGCCTTTTCTTGCCTGTAAAATGTTTTTCTAACTTCAGATAGAGTCAGTTCTGCCATTCCCTAATCACTCCTACAAAATTCTGGAATGTACTTGTCTATATTGCTCATGGTTTCTGGCAGTATGGATATTCTCTCTTGACTTTAAAAAACTTAATATTTTTCTCTCCTTTTCTTCATACATTTCTTCTTCCTTTTGCTCTTTCTGTGTTGAAAAATTAGTGGCTTTATCTTGTCTCTTGCTTTCCTCTCCCAGAAAGCATTCCCCCTGCCTGAATCCTCTGGATCTCCCCTTTACTGCCTCAGATCCCATTTATTCATCCCTGTTTTTTCACCTTGATCTGATATGGCTGTTTCTCCTTTCTGGTTAGTTAGTTGCTGCCCCCCTCCCCACTTCTACCAAGTGGTTTCTCTGCTTCAAAGCTGCAAGCAGAATGCACTGAACTGTGCGTGCACAGTTGGGTTGAGAAACTGAGGAAAAGCAGGTGGGGGGAACAGTAAATAGGAAGAGTCCCAGAGCACTGCTCCTGAACACAGCAGTTCTTGCTGAGAGTTGTGTTGCTAAATGAGAGTGAAAACAAGTATGCTGGATTAATCAACTTGGGGTGCACGTGTAAAGGCAGGAGTATATGTATGATGTCAGAGGATGGGGGAATAAAAATTAATCTTGAAGGTAATTAAGTTCCTAAAAATACGTTTGTTTCTCTTTCAAGGAAACTTGTGATAGTGAATGGGTAGAGATTGGACTGTTTGAAAGCTAATGAAGTGAATAAAAACCTAGACTGCACATCCTTCTGGACTACCAAGTTGACAAAAAGCCAACTGTCCTCTGTTTCTAATATAAATGATCAAAATACACCCTTAAGTTGAGAGAGGGGCCTGGATGGAATGGTCAGAGTTGAGGATTTCTTCTTTCTCCAGCAAAAAAATACTAAACAGGTGGTTAGTGAGGTGAATTCAATGCAGGGTCCTAAGCTGCATGTATGGCCTAACACTAAGGAACATTTTTCATAGCATTTATGAAAACCTCATCCTTTTAGATTATTTTTAGTTAATCAGTGACAAACATTGACAGACAAGCAGCTTACCTTTCTATTCTGAAGCACAATATATATTTGACAAAAATAAAGTTTGCTTTTAGCATTTTAGGCAAGCTCCCTGGACTCTTGCCTTTCTCTTGGACTTCCAGCAGTGCCTTTGGGTGCCACGCTCAGATTCAAAGTTTTCAAAAAAAGTATTACCATGGAGGGGCAGTTGCACCTCCCTTTCTCATCACAGTCTTCTGACATGACAGGGTGTTACGTAATACAGGTTGCCTCCTTGTGGAGGAGTCCCAGTGAAACTAGTAGATGCTCTAAGGTATTTGTCTGTCACTAAGTTGTTAATGAAAGGCAAGAGGTTTACAAAATTGAATTTCTTCTATTATATTCTGTTGTTTGGGTCAACTGTGTTTTCTCTGGAGGAGGGCAGAGTGTATCACCTATCCTGAGTTTTCCAGTCTGGGCCTCATCTCAGGTACTGAAGAGTTACCTAAGTTGTCCATTATGTAAAAATGACAGTGTTTCTGAAGTTCACATTGCGGCTTGTCTGGATTTCACTGAGCCTTGGAGGTGCTCTGTGAGATTCATAGGGAGCTGCCCTGCAAGAATTTGTGAACTGTGCATGATGACACAGTTATAGGGTCTTTTTCCATACAGTTATACTCAGTAAAATCAACAGTTACGTTGATGGAACAAACAGGATGACAAAACAATGGCTTGAGACAACCCTTTAGTAAGACCCTGAGTAGGAGACATGAGAGTTGAGTGTCATAGTGTTTTGACTGCCCTTAATTCTGCCAACCTTGTAACATGCTTGAGAATGGGGCTTGCCACTGTAGGTTCTCAAATTGATACTGGGGCTTCTAGTTTTTGCATTTGAAAATGTTAGATGTGTTCTTCTGAAGCTTTGACACTTTAGTGGAAGGAGTAAAATTGCTTTATTGAATCTTCATTCTGCACTCTCAACCAAAGACAGGAATGGGGAGAAGGGAGCTGGTTTATTAAACAGTGGTTCCAATCTCTCGAAGTGTCAGTCACCCCCACCTATTCAGAGGATAGTGGAAGATGAGAGTTACTTACAACTCTGTGAGATTTAGCTCTTAGGATCTTGAATTGCTGTTCTCTTGCAGATTTTTTCAAAGGAGAAGAAAAAAGTTCTCCCCAACTGGTTCCTTCCTGTAATCTGTTGTTTGAATTGAACTCGTGTTCTTTTTCTAGAGGAGGACATAGCTGCTCTTTTATCCTAATGTGTGCGCTATTGATCTTTTCAATTTGGGTCTGATCCAATATCCATTGAAGTCAATGAAAAGATTCCCATTGACTTCAGTGGGGGATGGAACAGGCCCTTCATGAGCTATTTAGTAGTATTTTTTGCTATCATCCAAAATTCTTGTACTGAAGCTTTCTCTGCAAAGGTGATGATTTATTTATGTTAATTGCTGACAATTCCTGTGATGTTTGTGGAATACAGATAATGGATAAATGGGGGGAAAAGTCCAAAAAAATTCTTTGCAATACTTGTAACCACAGGCAGATAAGATGCTGAACTATATTAATTTAGTCATTACAAAAGATTGGCAATAAAAATATGGATTTAATAGTGTTTCTCTCTGATGTTAATGCTTTTCTCACTCTATCCTTCCTGCAGCATTTCCATTTAATAACTCATAAGCCACTTGCACATTGTCATCCTCTAAGTTGTGTATATAAGTAAAGCATCCAATTAGCATGGTTATGAACTTGATGTCCCTCTAGTATATGTCAGTTTGGATCTCACTGCAGAGAAACACGCATGCAGGATCAAATGTGGTGCACTACTGATAAACTCTCAACTGCACCTTCTCTCCTTCTTGTGCCAACAGGAAAAGAAAGTTAACCATTTGCAATGCTGCTATATATGCTGTTGGTGGGGCACAATTTGTCAGACACTTTCCCTAATCTTCTCCTGCTTCACTTATAATCTCTTCTCCCTGCACAGTGCTTTCTGCTGTTTATTTCACCTTTCAGTCCTCAGGGATTGTACTCTATGACGTCTCCCCTGTATACGTGAGAACTGCCTCTCCTGAGGCAGAACTGCTGGCTGACCCTGTGTTCAGAGGCATTCAGCTCAAGCTTGGTTCTCTTGAAGATCCTGTAGGTCGCTTTGTCATCAGAAGTCTCAGTCGTAACCAGAGTAATACTAGAAGAGGGAGCATCCTATGGTGCTGCCTTGCTTGCAGTCAAATATGCAGTGAACATGCCAGTCCAGTTGGCTGAGTTGTTGAATAACTCAACAGCTATGGACATGCTGGTACACAAGACTGCCATTCTTCACCTGAGTGTCAGTAGACCTAGTGCGTGTTACATGACTTCCCTACTAGCCCCATTGTCTTCACAGGCTGTAAAACTTGTCTGAAAATAGGCTACTGAATCATATGCAGTCCTAGATTCAAGGCTAAGGGTGTTCTGAGGTGAAAGACATGAGGTATTTCTCCATTGGGGATATTTATTTTACCTTTAGGTGATTAGGTAGACTTAGTTTTATGCTTTGGGCTCTAGCTTAGTGCTAGAGCTTTGACAGTTTGAATAAGTATGTCAGGTAGAGCTGAGAGCCATTCATGTTATCCCTTAAGTTGTTTCTGATGTTGAAAAGGTTACTGGCTATAACTGTGTGTCCCCTGCCAATGAGGAGATGCAGTCCTGCTTTCTAGCCCTGCTCAGAGATTCCTCTCGCATGCTATCTGAAAATAATTCCAGCAGATATATTGGGGACCAGTTGTTCTGAGTGCTGCTCTCCATCAGCACTGGAGTATCACTAGGCTGGGAACTTCTAGCTAAGTCAGTATTTCTGTGTTTCCAATTATGACCAAAGTTAATTTTCATGGATGTCATCCTCCTGTGTGGTTGAGAAACACCTTCTTGCATGTCTAGAAATAAGAGGTTGTGCTACCTAACAGCTTCACAGACAGCATGCACCATGAGTGATCATGGACTTACCAAATGGGAGGTAATAGAGATTCTACTGTAATGGTTTCCTTCTCTTGCCTCTTTTCTCTTCTTCCTAGTGCCCAGGAATCTTTCATCTTTCTGAATGAGTTGGTAATGCCAGGACCATCTCCTTCACTAGAAGACTTGAAAACTTTCCAGGGGATTTTGTCCCAAAGGATGTATGCTGTGCACAGTGAGACTACAAGATAAATCTTGTGAGCACTTGGCGTTGTCATGCTTTGATATCCTAGCTAGAATTGCCCTTCCTGCTAGCAAAAGAATCCTAGAGCTAGCCAAATATATTGCAGATCTTGCCATTGTTTTTTCAGTTTCCACTATCTATGTGGAAAAAAGATACATGGCAAGGGTCCTTGGTCATTTCTGCAGCACAGAGAAAAATCTGAGCTTCATAAAAGTGCTTCTGAGGACAAGGACCCTAAGAAGTTAAACCTATGATGCACCAAAAGCATATTCATCTGCCTCATTGCAGTTAGTGGCACACTGCCAAGCACTGTTTGCCAAGTACAGTTACTTCACTTGAGAGAGTCACCCTGTTTCTCTTGAGAATTCCTGCACCAAGGACTACATATGGATTTTACATTAAACAGTTATTGAATGAAAGACAAACAGTGCTTGGACTGCGGACTTGAGCTTAGGCCTTTTTCCTTAGAGGGCTTCCCAGTTGCTGTACTACAAAGACATGCTTCTGCTTTTCCATTTGCTTTGGACCACAAACTTCTGACTTCTTTTCCACAAAATGACATTTTGTTTGACTGGGACAGTGGAAAGCAGACCCTCTCCTCCAGTTTCCTGTCCCAGCCAACACACATGGTAGTTCAATGCATTTCTTTGAGTTTGCAAGTTGTGGACTCACATCCTTTCAGAATTACGTGGTCCAGGACCCATATCTACAACTTCAAATCCTTGATATTTGGGGAAAAAGGGGGAATAGGGTGGTAACTACAGCGTCTGTCTCCAAAGATCATAATTTTGAATTCAGTGGACTTGGATGGAAGATTTATATGCATTACAGAATGGACAAGGCCTGCTAAATTAGCAATTTGGAGAATCTGCCATACAGAACTTCATATGCAAAACTGTGTGCTTCTAGGGAGGATAGATGAAGGTCTTGATAATTGTGTTCTTAGATTTTCGTATCAAAATTCTGTAAAATACTTCTGTGGGTAGCTTGGTATTGCTCAGATGTGGAGGCAACTTGTATATGCTGGAGCTGAAAGCTGTGAAAGTAGGCTGCATAGCCTTCTTGCTGTTCTTCAAAGCCCCTGTGCTTACCTTGAGAGACAGTAGATCCATGATGAACAGCCAACATGGGCAAGGAGGCATAAACTCCTCCCCCTTTTGCTTGGAAACCATTAATCTCTGCTCTTGAGATTGTTAATCAGTCATAAAACCAGTAGATCTTCACCTCCTGGGTGTTTTAAAAGCAGCCTGTTGCACTTCCTGAGTTGACTGGCAGTGACCTCTTGTAAATGAAAGCAGCTGATATCTGTGTCACGGAACTGTTATTCTTGACTCGGGGAACCCCCGTAATAAACCTGTTCATAAGCATTAATTGTAAATGCCAGAACTCTTGTTCTGTTTGGAGGTGGGAGAGGAAGCAAGGGGCTTTGAGTGCTTCCTGTATATCTTTCATTGATTTTTTTTCCCTCAATTTTGCTTCCTATTTTCCTCTTATTCTAGCCTGATTTTCCATCACTAAAATAGGCAGGTGATTCTTTCAGCACATACCGGCAAGGATAGCTTTGGTTGGCTTATCTCCTGTATATGTTCACCAAGGACTTTACACCGTGTGAACCTGGACTCCCAACATAACTGCAAGATACCGGATCAGACCCGGTGTCCCTGCACCAGTGAGGAAACCATTGCCTCTCTGAGTACCATGGACAGAGACGCCTCCTTGCTGGCCCAGGAAGTCCTGGTCTGCAGCAGAAACCACTCAAGTGGAGAACTGTAGTTCTCTCATTGGCAAAGGGGTTTGGTGTAGGCAGCCCCACTGCAGGGGTTACTAGGTCTAGTTCTTGGTACAACTGTCTCTCAACTGTCTTTTATGTTTAAATAATCTAGCATCATGTATGGGGCTGTAGGCCTCATCTTGCAGCAATGCATGCCTTACTGGGCAAACGGAGTATGGCAGCAGAGTTTGGCCAAAGTGCTGTTACGTGCACAAGGTATCCACTCCTGTCTGGAACATGAATCCAATCATCCTGGGACTTGGGCATCACACATTTGAACCATGCTTCTGATCACTTCTGCTCAAAGTTTCTCAAGTAAATACTCTTTCACTGAAGATAAGGAGTGAATATTGAGGTCAACAGTACACTGTTTTACAGGTTAAAAGACCCCATGTGCCTGTCATCCAGAGCCTGTTTTTCAGCATATTCTCAGAAGTTTATGTAAACAATATACCTTACTTCAGTGTCTTCTTCCCAAGTCATGCTCAGCAGTAGGATTTATGGTCATAGTCCTAAGCTATACTAGAGGACATGTCTATGTGGTGCTTTTTTGACATAGGGCTGTGAAAGCATCAATTAGACATACCTGTCGTGCCATTGTGGGTGAGTGCAATAGCATTAGGCTCTGGGAGAGGCCATGATACATTATAAATAGTTCCTCTTCTGGCTTTGGTATTTTGTAGTTACCAGCCTAGCTCTACGTCATTGTCCCTATCTCTAAGCACTGACTTGCCCAGCTCCCTAGCTTTTTCAGACTTAGTTCAAGTGCCTCCCTGGCACTCTGTTGAAAATCTGCCCTAGCTAGATCCAGAACTTTGCTTTATTACATTGACAGTCTGTTGCTCCATTTATTTATAGCCACTGCTGGGTGTTCTAAAGGTCAAGCCGTTTCCTCACAGAACATTTCCAAATGGGCAGTACAGGGTATCTCTCTGTGTTACCGTTTGGCTACTGTGTCTTTCCCATTGAATATTAACTTTGCTCTCCCAGTGCTTGAGTGACATCTCCCGCCTGTTTCAGAAGAGGGTCCAATTTCTGAGATCTGCCAGGTGATGACATGAGGTAATCCACTGACCTTTATCAGGCATTGTGTGGAGGACATAACTGCCAGAGCTCATTCCAGTTTTGGGAGCGCAGTACTATAATCACTATTTGATCTATGCAGCTGAAATTCCTAATGCTCATTGTCCAAGGAAGACGGTTGCCTGCAGGGGAGAAAAGGGAGGCGGCAGGGGGAATCATCAACGCTGGCACATATGTGAAGAAGAAAAAATAGTCATTACTTACCCTATGATAACTATGCTGCTTCCAATTACTGTTGTAATCAATATGGATCCTGTGGCCAAGCTTGTCTTGCTTTTCACAGTCCTCAGTAATACAGACTTTGAATTGTAAAGCTGCTGCTGATACAGGGTCATAGCTACCCTGACCTTTACCCAGTACAATGGGAATTCATGTGTATGATTCTAATAGACACACTATTAAAAATAAAATAATGGTTGTCTTGCATGTATGCACATATATACACCTACAGTCCATATTGACTACAGTGTTTCAGAGAATCAGTTACTGTAGAGTAAATACCTGTTGTTTATTCTATGCCTCTATTTTACTGGAATATTTATAATACGTTGTCAGTGTGTTACAAAATGGGTCTTGTTGCCATGACAAATTAGTCTTTTTAAGTGGTGAATTTCCTGCACCTTCTAAAATAATTTTCTTGAAATACTTGCTGTTTTTATTATTGGTGCTTGCTTTAATTACCATTTAGAAATGAACGGAATGGGAGGTACAACAGATTATCATTACTTATATGTTCAGCAGTTAAATTCATAGCTTGAAAGCCAAATGTAACAAAATGCCCCACAGCTCTTTAACACTTTGCTTAATACAGTTGTAGAAGAACCTTAATTCGTGTTTATACAATCAGCTGTAGAGTGTTAAGGCTTCCGGGTGATGTGGTGGTTCACTAACACACCACCTATATGGGCTCAGTTTATCCTCTCAAGCATCATCTGGAGGGTGTAAAAAACCCGCTTTTTATGAAAAAAGAGAACTGTTGGAGGGGAAAGGTCCTTAAAGACATTCCAGTCCCTGCCTGGTCTTGGCGTAATAACCTGTCTGAGATGGTTGTAAAATCACTTCTGCTTCCATACTGTGGCTCTGTTAGTTAGAGGGAATAGGGTTAAGACAAAGAGAAAGCACATCTTAATTCACCCAGGGTATTCTGAGCTATACCTTGTGCTTTTTGAGAAAGACACCTATTGTATTGAATACTCTGTTGTGGAAATCCACTGTTATGTTCAGACAGTTTAGCCCTGGCACAGGGTGCTGCACCTACGGAAAACTGGAACTTGCAGTCCCTTTTACTAAAGCTCCTCTGTTTTTTACAAGACACCAGATATGCCATTAATTCCAACTGTTCTTCCAAAATGGCTGATAGTTGAGGCAAACTCTTTCTTAACGTGAACCTTTAATATTCCTAATTTTATATCCCTGTACTTGTACTAAGAGGTCACAGTCCTTAGCTGGGGATATCATTTGGGAATGCTGTAATGTAACTGAGATCTATGACCTCTTAATAAGCATCAGGAGAAAGAGATGGGGATCATTCTACAACATGCCCTGGGGGTACTTTCCCTTCAAGAAGACAAGCTGGAACTGTTCAACTTTTTTCTTTCTTTCAGTTTTTTACCTTCAGGGGGAAATTGATCGATTTGGAGATGATTATTCCATAATCTCTGAATTTTTCTCTTCTACACTGCAATGGGAACTCCTTGAAGTTTAAAGGGGTTGTGTCTCCTGTGTGCACTGTGGAATGAACCCAAGGAGTTTATGGGGACAACAGTTCTCTTAGCACAGTTAGTGTAATAGTAAGCAAGTTTGGAGCTAAAATACCAGGAGGGTCTGTGGACAGAAAAGGGTAAATTTGTTATTAAATTTGGCTGACTAAGCATGATCACTTCTCTCGATGGATGCTTCATTTGGGATTTATTTTTAGGGGAGGAAAGTGGGGTTTTCCCAGAAATGTGGATGTATTAAAGACATGGTAGAACTGAGAGTTATCATGGTGAATTGAAGCAAACTAGAGAAGGTGAACTGGCAGTTGACTTCAAAAAACTGAAACTTGACAAAGAGTATTTGACACAGATTTAATGGCATGAAATGCTGGAACTTTATTTGTGAAATTCTGGGTTAAATTTACTCTTGATAATGTTATTAAAATCATGTTAAGTTTATACATGTACAAGTAAAGTGATTTAATATTTTTGTCTGTAATATTTCTGAAGCACATAAAATGCAGTAAATTATTTTGCCTGTATGTAAATGAGGAGAGCATGCTTTCAGGACAGGGAGTGAACTGGAATGCTTCAAATGTCTTTCGAAATAGAACTCTAAGTAAGATAGTGCCATGGATTGGCACTTAGTCGATATGTATAATATATAGGAATTCATTTTAAATTTCATAAAAATACCTGTCACTGGTTTATTACCTCCCTCACCGTGACCAGAGCTGGTGTCTCTCGTTTGTTTTACTGCTGGATCCCAGCAGGAAGTGCAGTCTAATGACTGAAGGAAGGTTGGGTGACTCATGCGGGGGAGGCTGGAGAAGGGTCAAGTTTTTCAAGTACTTTGCAAACCTTCTACCAGCTGTAAAAGCAAAGCATAGGGAAATGAAACGGCAGTTGCTAATTTACCTTTCTCTGACAAATGTAGGCTTCAGCATGAGTGCATAACACATCAGTTTTATGCACTCAGTACATAAATTAACATCAATAATTTTTCATATGTATGCATTTATTTCTCACTGCTATTATATGACTTCAGTACATGGCCAGAAGTGATGCTTGTATTTTTGCAAAAGAGTGAACGTGTTTGATCTTTCCTGTAAATTCAGTTTCTAAGCAACATATCCATTGTCCTGAACTATTTTGATATGTCAATAACCGTAGGTTTCTCTATGATTCTAATTATTCTTCTAAACTGCATTTGAAATACTTTAAACAGTTTTAATATTTGCTTTTTCTGTCATGTTATGATTAGAATATTTTGCATTACAGGACAATCTCTCCTTCACTAGGTATCTGTGTAGCTGACTGGAGAATGTTTTTCAATTTATGTCCATCAGTTGTTGGCTGCAATCTTTGCTTCACTGAAACCAATGGAAATGTCATTATTATGTTCGTTGAGGGCAGGATTTCTACTAGTGAGTTCAAATTCTCATTTGATTGTTTTTTGCTCTCAGGATTCTTCTCTGTGGCACTCAGACCTCTGCCTTTCCAACACTCTTTATCATTTCAAAATAGTCAGCACTAAACAAACTTATTTCCAAATAGCACTTCCCAAACAACTGACAGGTTGTGGTATTAACCCTATAGTTGCAAGCAGTTTCCCACGGCAGGTTAGTTGGAAAGTAGAAAAGCTTCCCCTGTCTGGCATGACACCAGGTGCTCTCAAAAGCAAAGGCTGAGAAAATGGAAGAATGCAGTTTATCCATTAAAATTAGATTCTGCCTCTGTTGTGACCCTCTCCACCTGTCATTTTCTTTGATTCTCTCTTGTCATTTGGTACGCTTATTCTACTTTTCTGTCCTTGTTATCTTTATACTTTCCATTCTCTTACTGAGTGTTTCTGGAGGTGTGCTTTTATTTCTGTTGCCTTTTCCACTATCAGCAGGTCAGGTATCCCTGCAGTTCTCCCTTTGACTGAGAAGGGTGGATATGGTTTTCTCTAGTGCTGAAGTATCCCACTGCTGCTCTCCTTCTTGTCTGTTCTCCTTCCTTTTTCACTCTTCACTTTTCTACTGTTTGTCTCTGTTCCCTTTTTGCCTTTGGGTCTCCAGAATAGTGCTACTATTCCTGTTGAGTACTTCAGCAAGAATAGCAGACTGAAATTCTCTCAATATACTTAGTCTCATTCTACAGCCTCTGCTGGACTTGATGATGCTTTTTACAGGAACCAAGAACATAGATGCAATGTCAAGTCTACAACCCATCTTGTTATTTGCAGAGTCATCCATTGCATCAGTCTCATTCTTGATTTGATCACTTTTTGATAATTTTTAAAATGCTCCAGCTTTTGTGTAATGTTTTTTATTTTATACCATAGTGGATACCGCTGAAAATATCTCAAGAAGTTCCCAAGTGGTAGGAACATTTAACCCTCATAGCATGGGGCAAAAGAGCATTTGGTATTCCACAGAGCTTAGATTTTCTCAATGCAGGCATGGCTGGCCCTGATTTATTGTTGAGGGTGAGTTGTGTATACTGAGTTGGTTTCATGAAAGGCTATTGCCTTTTGTATTGCATTTCAGTTATTGGACAGTGCCTAAAGTGCTTAAAAATTACGTGTGTAGTTCTCCTCTATGGGCATGGAAAGAGGCCCAATACAAATGAAAGGCTAAATTCTACCTATTGCAAAATTTATAGGCTTGGATATGAAATCAAAGAGAATCTCTGTATGCTGCGAGTCCCATAGATTTTTTTCATACAATGTTTTTGAAAATGCACCTCAGTTAGTGGATCTGATGCTGTGAGGGTGGTGAAAGGGGCTAGCAGATGTAACTGATTAATAAATACATGTTCAGTGTGTCAGTATTGTTCTTTGCATGCGGGACAAACCTTATATTTGATATGCCTGTAAGAATTGCACAATGCCTTTCATTCTCTATGCTCCAAATCTTTTTTGCAACTATTTATCTACAATACCATGAAATGTAGCCAGCTTTGCAGAAGACAGCAGCTAAGACCCATGAGACATAGTGGGGGGAGACTCTGGCCAAGAATACTGTGGCAAACCTCCTGCTCTTGTGAAAAATGCCACAGGATCTCTGCTGTCCACAAAAAGCAGATTGCACTGCAACTTTTAAGATGCGAATGGGTGGATTATTCCACACATGCATTGCCAAAAAATGGCTGATGCTTTGTTTTTCAGGTGAGTAGTACTCATGGGAGTTCCATGTTTCAAAATGGTATGACTCTTCTTTGTCACTCCTTCGTTTCAGAGGTAACTGACAGCACAAGCTCTTTTACCACACACAGAGGGAGGCTGGTCCTGATAACCCAGCCATAGCTGTAGAAACTGTTCCGCATGCAAGGGCTGTCAGTCCCACGTGGTTCTGAATCATGGGGTCGAGGAAGCGGCTCAGGGTAGTGTTTAACCCTAAAGTCGTATCCTGGCCCTCCCTTTTCTCCTTACCTCTGTTCTCTGGGAGCTCTAGCACAATATTTTGACTTGTGAGCCCAGAGGGTTGACTGTGTGGCAGACACTTAAGGTAATTACGGGCTTACTTATACATTTTACTGTCAAATTACGTAATTTTCAATAGAGGGCATAATGTATGCTTTCTAATATATGCTCGTTGAGGCTTGGGGTTCTGCCTCTTATTAGATAGCTTAAAAATCAAACCACGTGTTGTAACAGACCCCACTACAATTGCCATAAAATGCGTGCAGCATTCCTCCCTTTCCTTCCATAACATTCTAGGATGTATAAATACAGGACGCTCTGTAGAAGAAAAGTTTGGATTTGAAATCTTTTAGTGTAATATGTGGAATGTGTTTACTAAACTGTGGAAGCTATTAGGGGTACAGGAAACGTTGTGTATTTAGGTAGTCAGTATGCTCTTAGTGAATTGAGACATGGAATAATCATTCTTCCATCAGCCAAGTGTAGTAAATGTGGTTTGCAATCCAAATGTTATTTGCATAGTTTATAGGCTTGCCAGCTATTCTCTTAACAATGAAGTATATAGTTTTATCAGAACTACATGCCTGCTTCTGAGGAGGGGGAATAGGAAGAGCAGAGAACGACATCTTTTACAAACAAATGAAAACCAAAATTAATTATTTTGCTGTTGACTAAAAATAAGTTTTGATTACACATTGCAATTGCATTTGGTGACACTGGAACTGAAGAAATTTTACTTTGTATAAAAATGGTTCTTAACATTTCCTCTATTCCTATGGAAGTGTCTTTTTTTGGATGGAAAAGAGACACATTTTTCAGCAAGCATCTTTTTCTATAAAAAGATGTTGCAACTTTTGACTGGCTCTAAGTTGTTCATTATAGTATTGTCTTTCTCCTTTCTTATACATTGCTTAAAATGCTGGATAAAAGATTCTTCTTTCTTACTGCTTCTCAATAAGCAGTTAAATCAGAATGAAAGAGGAGTCACTGTGAGTTAATTAGATTGCATATTAGCTTTAGGGACATGGCTCCAATATAGAACTCTTTAGTTGCCTTTTGTATAATAGTGGTTGCCTGTAAAGGTGTTGTATGTTAAAATTCCAATATAATTACATTGTATGTTTCAATTAAAAATATGCTTTGCAATTACCATTTTTGTTAGCATTTCATCTATGAGAAACATGGACAGTTGTCTTTTTTTTTCCTCAAGAAACTACATCATCTCCTGGATCCAGAAAGTATCTGTTTTTGTACAGGGATAGCTAGTCTACACTGGTGAAATGCTTCTAAAATAACACATGTAATGTTATATTATTGTGTAAGTAAAGACTGTAGCATTCCCCTTTTCCAGACCTTATGAGCATAATCATGCATACCATATTTTAAGAAACACTAAGCCTGTCTGAGCAAAATGCCTGCAGGATCTCATACTCTCCCCCTATTTCTATTTTTTTTTAAAAACATAGACCTGGCTCAGATTTATGTAGTTCATTTGAAGTTCATGCAGTGAGTGGATTAATATTCAAAGACGGATAGCTAAATAAAGTTACTTTACCTTAAAATTTGCAACTCCAAAACTGATCTCGTAAAATGAGTCCTCATATGTTCTTTGGCATGCTTCTTCTGTACCCAGTCTGCACTGTTTTCTATGAGCTAGAGCAGGTAGGAGGAAAGAATAAAATTCCTATTACCAATCTAAGGCATGCTTGGTGACTTGTTTCCTCCCTGATATTTAAAACTAAATGCACTCACTAAGCCTACTTTCTTAGCATTACCAGAAGTACCACTGTTTTCTCTAAGCTGAGGAAGCATAAAGAAATTATTCCCAGACTGAAAGCCAGTAAACTTCAGACTAGAATTTACCTTTACAGATAAAGGTAAGTAATTTCACAGAATATTAACCTTCTCCGCATTGCCTCATTATTCAAGGCCGTGTCTTTCTAACTTCTTGTCTTCTCTCCCCACTTCTCATTTATTTTTTAAATTTCTTACCTTTCTTCCTTTCTGTATTACATTTGCTATGAATTATGCTGGTAGAAAGGGAAATGATGTAGCTGTGTGTTTGATCTGCTGTTTTTTTAAAATAACTTATGAGTAGTAAAAATCCAAACATCAATGACTAATGTTTCTCACTTTCAGGACTTTTGTGTTATGATTATTTGTCTGTCCTTTCAGAAGGTTCATAAATGAAAGAACAGACATGGTTATTCAATACAGATTTGAGGAAGAAACTGGGGAAAGGATTCTACTTGATTGCTGACAAGAAAATTAATGCAAGCCGTTGCTCCCTCATGAAGAAAATATGTTTAAAGTCCACTCATTTCTTCCATTGTTAAGCCATGAGTAGATTTTAAGCTATTTAAAATTACTGATCCTGAAAAGCCAACCTACATGAAAGAGGTTCAGAGAGTGCGTAGTTGAATGTGGAGGGGACCAGGTGAGAGTAGATGAGTTAGACAAATTACTGTCACTTTTCATAAGTAATTACTTAGAGTCAGAATCCTCTGCTTCCTGTAGATAATTAGTAACTTAAATGTTTTCATCCAGAGAAAGGCATACAGCTTTTTTTTTTTTTTTGAATAATTTTGAACTTCCATTTTGCAATGACTGGTGAAGAAACACTGACTGTGTCTCTCTTAAATCCTGTCTGTCTGGGGTTTAACTCCCAATGTGACAGTACCTTTTTGCCTTAGGCGTTTGATGTATTTATCCTCACAGTGTCTCAGAAAGGTTAGGAAGATCTAAGGGTACTTAAAAATTAAATCAAAAAATGAACTTAATCACTTAAGGTGGGATATACGTGCTTGCATCCGAAGTTGTGATCCTGAAACGCTCTGCTCAGCGGTTACCTCCCCTAAACAACACCTTTCTGCCGCACTTAATGGTCTCTTGTCTCAGCCTGAGCCCAGAAGTACCACTGTTTTCTCTAAGCTGAGGAAGCATAAAGAAATTATTCCCAGACTGAAAAGCAGTAAACTTCAGACAAGAATTTAACTTTCCAGGCAAAGGTAAGTAATTTCACTGAATATTAACATTCTCCACATTGCTTTGTTCTTTTGACCATCCCACAATCTAATGCTTTCCACTACTTCTTCCAGGCCATCAGTGAAGGAAACTTGCATATGAGGTGAAATGGTATACCAGGGAATTGTTATTCAGGAATGCTCCACTTCCAAATTCAGGGCATTAAGATGCACAGGCTATTTCAAAAGAAAAACTAACATACACAAAAGACATAATGATAACTCTATGTTGCCTGTTCAGATTGTTCTTAAATAGCATCATGCAGTTAAAGTGCAGGAAAATGCTGCTGGAGATCCTCTGTTAGAGCTGTGAGGAATGGAGGATGTGAAGAGGAGGTTCTTTGTTCAGTGGTGTTGCATTTCTCACTATTCTTTGCCCTTTTCCCTTTGGCTTAGGTGGGAAGCAGGAATATATGGCATTCCAGGATGAAATTACTGGTACAATTCTAATTGAATTAGAATTGTAAGCTAGCCTCTTCCTTATACTAGTTATGCCAGTTAATAGTGTTACAGAGAAGCAAGTCATGGTGCATGCATATACTACCAATCACTCCCACAATGGATTTCCTTATAGCTGTAATAGTACTGAACTCGTTTCCATGTTGCCTTTTCCCATGACAGATTATACCATTGTATTTGGGATACATAGTGAATTCTTGTGACTCTGAATTTAGGCTTTGTGGAACCTGACTGGGAAGTAAGATCTGGAGATATAAAACTTGCACCTACAGTGCTTTGCTACAAGGTTATATATTGATTTAAACTGCTGGGTCCTATCCACCAAAGCTTTTATTTCAGAAAATATTTTCTGGGATTCTTTCTTTATGAAAAGTATAGCAAGCCCTTAAACAAATTGCTACTATTTATAGAATTGTATTCAGAATTGTATGTTTTATTTGAGATCTCAAATACCTACCTCTGCAACTCCAAAGTAAAGGATGAGGCTTCAAAGATTAGAGGGCAACATCTGTTAACTCTGGCTGTTTTGCATATCTATATACCATAGAAATTTGTTCAAATGATTTGAAAATAGGTATGCATAAAAGTATACCCAACATTTAGCTTACTGACCATAATGTGCTACTCATTGAAACGAGATTATGACTTGCAAATGGATCTCCAGTCTAAGTAATTTTGTGGACGTGCAAAATGTCTTCTGTGGAAGAAATGAAAGGATGGCAAATTGTGTAAGGTGAAGTGGAGAACATGATTGCTAAAATCTTTAATTGCTGAATAAATACCTTAATAGCTGAAAGGATACAGAGGTGCCTGAGACCCATGTCACTTTGCACTGAAAGCTAACAAAAGAGTCCTCTGTTCCTCCACCTTTATCACTGCTCCAGTTTAATTTATGAAATTTAAAAGATTTAAATATTAGCATGAATAAATGTGACCAGACAAAACAGTAAACAAGACTCTATCTCTATGCTTTTAAGTGATGCAGAAAGCAGAACTAGCATCCAAAATGAGGGAATAGAACTCTGGATGTCAATGTAGTCACTTCAACATACTCACACAAAGATTAATTTTTTCTCTAAAAGTAGTAGTTAGGTATTACTGTGGCGGCCTTCTTCAGGCTTTTATTTGCTGTTACTTATTGGTGTTTGCTAGAGCAAGTGAAGAAGTAAATACCTGAGGAAAGGACTTTGTGCTCAGTGTAATAATCAGATTAATTTGGGAACCTAAGCTGAATCTGTTCAGAAACTCTTAGTCCCTACTAAGTACAGGAAGGCTGAGCACAAGCAGATAATGGACATTCAGGCCCCTGTATTGCTAATGTTACCCAGAATTTTCCGTTGTGGTCTGGGTATCAAAAGGGAAGAGGGTGATGAAGAAGAAAAGCTTATTGCATGGGATGGAGTAGAATGGACCTCAGTGCAAAGATCCTTGCAGTAGTGAGCAGTAACTGTGTTATGTCTGTATGGTATGGTGTAATGCCATGCAGAGATAGTTTAGCTCTCTAAGTAAGAGAGTTGTATTAACTTGTGAGCAAACAACTTCTCTTTCTCAGGATGCTGCTTCAGTTCCAGGGCTGGCAAGATCCCCAGTAACTTGGGTATTTTATGTTTGCTTTAATGCACAGTGTGGATGTGCCAAGTCTGTGTATTTGATTTGCAAAGGACAGAAATGTACTGGTTTCCGTTTAACTTGGTTGTTGATGTTGTATGTTGTCTGCATAGTGTGACAGTCCTTTCATAGAGTCAACTCTTTGAAATACGCATTTCTGTAGAAAACAGTAGTTTCACACCTGTGTCCTCTGAACTTGGCAGGTGACTGAATCTAGGAGACAGAGGCTTTCAATCACTGAAGGCAGAGGTGTAGTTAACTTCAAATGCATTGCTCAGCCTGTTGAATTTGTCTGTTCACTATTGGCCTGCTGTAAGTTAGGGGAGTGTACAGGTACCTTTGTGAACAGGGGAACAGAGTTCGGTCTGTTAGCAGTACTTCTGTGTGTCACCCCCTCATTACAATGTGTTTCATTTTATATTCCCTTTTTCCTTGTTAATTTGATCCTGTCAGTAGTTAAAACCAGGTAATTTGATCCAGAAATGATGTGAATCATCTATGGAGAATTGAGGCGTACGGAAACTTAACATGAAGGAGAGACCTGTCTTGCACCTGTTTTTCTGCACCAGTATACAGCGACCCTAGAGAAGTTAAACGAGGAATTTTCTTTTGAAAGAGAAGGCCGAAATTCTGCATGATATTAAGGAGAAAAGAGCCTCAGGGAGGATCTTTCAATCACTGTGAGCTGACAAAATGCTCCAAAGCAGCACAGTCCACTTTTAGTGTCACGCTGAAGAATGGAGACACAGTTCAAGGGTATGCTATTAGTATCGCCAACCCAAACTTCAAGTGTACATGTGATGGAAAGGACCCTGCTGTAGACAGCTAGCTCAGCTGCTGAGTGGTAGTAACTTGAGAATACTAACAGGTCTTTTCTTGAGATCTTATTAAAGATAAGGCTCAAAAAATTCTTGAGGAGATTCGAATCATTGATTTATTTATCATTATTTTTAAGCTGGAGCACACCAAATGTTTTTTAAATATAGAAAATGAAAACAAAAGAGAATAACCTGGTGAAGTATAGGCACTGCTGCCACCTTTATTATTATCCTGTGCCTCACTCAGGTAGCGTTCACAGTTACCTGGACTACTATCAGACTTATGCCTCGAGGACATCTACAGTGCTCATGAGACAGGGCTTTATAGAGCAGACTCACACAGCACTCTGCTTCAGAAATGAAGCGATTGCTGGCCAGGAGAAATCAAAAGGGAGCATTACATTACTTCCCACTGCAAATGTGATCTGGACCAACAAGCTGTAACCTGCACTGACAAGAAAATTAGCCTTTCCACTGTATTTTAAGGGGGAAAACCATTTTTGGTTAAGATGTAAGGCAGTTTCCCTTTGGAAGTGTGGGGAATTGCCATGTTATCAGAGACAGGGTGAAGCTCTGGAGTGGGAAACCATAGAATGGTTCTAGTTAACAACTTTTTAAGGCATCCATGTGTCATTCATCAAACTAGCCTTTTGTCTGTCTGAAAACAGAATAAACAAAGGAGATGGTCTCCTACAAGGTTCTTCTCAGTGAAGTAGATAATCTTGGTTCACTGAGCAGAATATAAAAACAAGTCATTCTCAATGGCATATGCCATAATGAATGCTTGATTTTGAACGTCTGAGGAGTACATGCCTCGCTTCAAAGCCACACTGTCTGAGTATGACACCCGCAGCTTCCATGACCGAAGAGGCTGAGAAAAATGTTTTAAGGGAGGAAGTCTTGATGGCACGTCAAGGTAGGCATTTATAGACTGTCACGACAAAAAGCCCTGTGTGAGAACAAATAAATACACCATCTTGTTTTTTCAGTTTATAAAACTGTGCTTGCCAGGGATCGTAAAAATGGGAGCAGTAATTAGGATCAGTATGCAAATGCTGTTTAAACTCCCCACCATTATTCCCTACCTCAGCTATAGCTTTCTTCCCCATTTTCTTTCCTCCTCTAGCACATTTCAGCCAAAACACAACCTACACCAAATTGGCCCTGCAGCATCAAAGCTGACAAATCTAAACTGTGATAAAATAAGGGAAACGGAATTCATGCAATTGGATATTTTACAGAGGGCACCTGCCAGCTTTTCAGGAGCTAACTAGAGGAGTGTTCTTTGAGTAAAGCACCTGAGGAAATCTGTCCTCTGTCACATATAGGCCCCAGGTTAATAAGACTAGTGGATAAGAGCAGCACCATAAGTTACAGATGAAAGGAATCTGAGGGTCAAAGTGGATGACAAAACACAGAGCAATGATGTTCCCTATATAAAACCGTACGCAGTAATGGCATTTCTGCATCTTTCATCAGCTGAAGTTTTGAAGTGCTCTAAAGATGAAATTCTGTAGGAGAACATGAAGGTAATCTATACTTCAGTCTATGCATCAAACCATGAGAGCCTCTGACGCACAAGAAGGTTGTTTGGCCTTTGGCTTTTTCTGGACAGCCCGACACATGGAAACCTAGCAGGACCACAGCACAACACCACAGAATTCAGGCATGTTTGCCCCTCTTGAAAGAGACCATGTGGTCCTTCTGTGCCTCTGGGAACTAACTGTGACTCACTGGCAGTAAGCTGGACTGGGTGTTGGATGGGTCGTCTTCACCTAAATCTTGGTCCTGGCAAAACACACGTAAATCATTCAGTGTCATTGACAGAAATCAGAGGAATGTGAGTCTGCTGGCCATTCATGTACGCAGTCACCAGGAAGGATGATGTCAGGAAACTGTGTGGCACCCCACAAGAAAGCACTCTTGGGTGAGCAAGCAGTACTCATCTTAGGAGGAAAACAATACATGGAGTCACTGCATGACTCCATACATTATTTCCTCTGTGCCCATGGGACCACAGATGAGTCAGCAACAGTTCATGGTTTGTAGTAACAAAAGTAGCTGACAATTATAACAAAATCAGTATGGATGCTTGGTTCTCATCCAGGGCCAGCGGGAGGTTCTCAACCAACAAAGCCAATGCAGTCTAGTCTATCAGGACATCTGTTGCTTATGAGGAGAGTGATGTAAACAAAGAACAGCCCTTTCTTCTTGTTTTATCTGCTCATTAACAATGTGATGCCTTGTGAACCATAAACATACAGTGTGTGTTAGTTATTGGCTTTGGTGCTGATTATATTGTTGTCAGATAGGAAGTCTCCTCTTTTAAGATATTTGCAGCATTGTTGCAGGAATAAAGGTCAGGAGTGGACGTCATTGAGGTGACCAATTATCTTAGGGTACGATACCACTCATGTCTAGTTTTCACACTCCGCCAACAGCATAATTTTGGAATATCTCCCTCGCACCAAAAGCTGTAAAGCCTGTACTGAAAGACAAAAAGCCACAACTATACTGTGCCAGAGGGAGACCACAGAAGAGACTGAGGCTGTCACCAAAATGGCCTTGCAGGAGCAGGGTATTTTTAAAAGAAAACTTCCAAAAGATCATGGGAAGCAGATGATACCATACTGCAGAGGAAAGGTCTCTCCCACCTGGTGGAAGAATTCTGTTCCTGAACTCCTTATTGTGTGATTGATTTAACCCTCTGAGTGTGGGGGAACACTACCACCAGGCACCCAGGGCGAGAGGAGAGATTCCCTCCCACATTTTATGCAAATTGTGGCCAATCTCCGTTACTCTGTAAGAAGATGAGGGAAAAACCTCGCAAGTCAAGTTGTGCATCCAAGAGAATTCAATCCTACTTGGTTCTGCCAGGTGACCAGTTAACTCCCTGAATCATGGAAAAGAACGGAGAGACAAACAAGAATAAGTCTCTTTTCAAGCCCCATCTCAACTCTTGTGCCCAAGCACAAGGAAAGATCATTTAATTTTCACCATCCCTCTTTCTCCTCCAGATGGATTCCAGCTGGATGAGCAGAGTAAGCATAGTCTTAGAGAGCGATTTTATTGTTAGGCATTTATAGGAGATAGGACCAGATTGCCCTAGAGTTTCATTGTGATGTGGGACCTACCTTTTCAACCAAATTCCTTTGAAAAATCCTATTTCTGTTGCATCATTTCCCTTTACTTGCCATTTGGCACCTGATTTTTACTATGATTTACTTAGTAACTTGAAAGTGAACAGCACATCTTTAGAGGGTTAAATGTTACCTCTGGTGTTTGTATATGAGTCCCTTTGACCCCGGTAAGACTTCTGCTCATGCAAGAGTAGGGTCTACAGCCTTGTCTCTGGGAGCCCTCAGGCCATATTTGGGATTTGTGCTAATTAATAGAGTGTCTAGTAGGAATTATTCTGCACTTCCCAAATACGTAACCAATGAGTTCTTCTGTTAGTTCGTTGTTCCATTTTAATAGGGTTTTCAAACATTTCCTCTAGGCTTTCAGAGGAGAAGTCGTATTGAGTGCATTATTCGGTATTTTAGACTGTGCTCATCATTGCATTCTTTCTAATCAAAGCACCTTTTTCGTTATTGTGTGTACTCATAAACTACAGACAGCATGCAGTACATAGATTTGGCTGCTTTTCCTTAGCCACTCTGAAAATTGTAAGCAAAATTGCTTTTCATTTTGCCTGACAGCCAGTTTTAATTTTATTCATCATTTTATCAGATTATATAACATTTCTGTTGTCTGCATCTGTCTTCTGACTGCTTTCTTCTCTCTTCCTTTTTCCCCCCATTATGTTTATGCTGAAAATATGAAAACAACGATAAAGAAGAGACCAATAATAGCTTCTTGCAGTAAAAAGGGCTTATTAAAAGGATATTTTCTGCCTGGGTGAAAAAATTCCTTGAAAATATCATAAATACTTTATAACACACAGAGCTACACTTTTATTGTCTTCAGAAGTTGATTGTCTAGATAAGCCATTTAAAAAAAAAAACAACAAACCAAAAATGTCACATTTAAAAAAATAATTAGATGAGTTTTCTTCACAGTCCAATTAGGCAGATTCCAGATGAAACATCAAAAAAGGATTAAGTAACCATAGAGCGGGTGAGAGCTTTTCAAATCAGTCTGATGACAAAGCAGATATACTTTCATTTTGTAGAAAAATTGCTAATACTGTAACATCCAATGGGCTTGGTTTTATTACATGTTTACAGGGCTCTTCATTGTGGTCTCAGCAATATGAAGAGCTCTGCAAGCATGCAATAAAAACTGAGCAGACTTGATGTTAGCACTATTCATTGGTCTCCCTCGTAGCAGGGAACTTCTGTTTAAATAACCACTGAAGGTTCGTGGCATGCTCCCTAACCTTGGATTCTAACGATAAGGAGCAGAAGGAGGATCTTTCTGGTAGAGTTTTTAGATCGTGTTTTGTTTTCTTTTCTATAAGTACATAAAGTCTTTTATTTAGGATATCCAAGATTTGCTGGTAAGGATGATTCATAACTGAAGTCCAGTTTTCCTTTGGGATTAGGCACCAGTGTTTGTTTTTTGTTTTTCTAGCATAGCAACTGAATTTCATCATTCATTTTGTCATTTAGCAATAGAAGACAACTTCACCAAAGAAGCTCACAGTACAAGTAAAATTGGAAGAAAATGGAAGCCATATGTTGTTACTATAATTTCCAAGGTTAAGAAAAAGCTATAGTTCGGGCTATATGATTTTTAATGGAGAGGGAAGTATACTTTGTTATCAATAGCCTTGAGTTTTTAGGGTTTTTTTAAATAGTTATTTATTTTGTTAATGGTAGTTTGAAGAACACATTATGCCCAAAGTGTTCAGAGCAAGCTTGTTGCCTGGCAGTAATCCATTTCTTAACTTATGTACAACTGTGGAGTTATTAATGCTAGTCAGGTTATGTGCAAGGATTCAGGAAAATTCTTTATTCCTCATTGACTCCTGACAGTTATTGTACCTAGGAACTGGGTAACGTGTTCTGAAGTGAGCAATTATGGAAATGTTTACTTCACTGGCTGCATGTAAATGTGTGCAGAGAATGTACCAGAATTTTTCCTTGGGGGTATTTAATTCTCTCCAGGGCAATGAAAATCAAATGATTTCTTTTTTTTTTCTTTTTTTTTTTTTTTTTTCCAAAGCTGGGATGTTTTTTTTAAGTGCTATAATGCAGCTGAATAATGATGAATGCAGTAGACAGAAAAGAAATATAGAGAGAACTACCAACAGATCTGGAAAAGAAATTTTAAGGTGGAAGCTAAAACCAAAAAGGGAAAAAAGGGAGTAGGGAGCAAGGGAAGGCTTGTGACAGATTCAAGTTTGCTGGAAAAAGGATATAAAATGGATACTCTAGTATTCAGGAGTAGTACAGTGCATGTAATACATCTGTTTTTTAAGAACATAAGCGATTGGCTCAGTATTGTTCACATCGGAGGGCATCAAATTTGCTTGTTAATTAAATGCAGTACCAGTACCTACTGTCCCTGAACAGTTGGGGAAAAAAATCCCAATATGTATACATATGTGTGAAATTTCTATAGATGCATGTGGATCTCATGCAAATTACAACTGGATTGTTACTGCTGCTTTTTAGTGCCTCTCTCCCCTAGTATTCCACCACTACTTCTATGTAGCCATTGAGAAAAGGAAACCGGTTTACAAAAAAGGAATTTGGGTAAATGTATAACTTTTAGGAGGAATTGAATGGGATGTTTTCATCGCTGAGATTTTTTTAAAGCCAATTCATTCTGTAAATGTACATTAAGGTTATATATAAGCAGTTTGAAGTGAAATCCTGGAAAATCTTACGTATTATGTAACCTGTGCATGAATCCAAACTTACAGTGTACTCAGCGCTGAATGCTTGCCAAAGGG
Organism: Calonectris borealis; assembly: GCF_964195595.1. Classification (NCBI taxonomy): domain Eukaryota; kingdom Metazoa; phylum Chordata; class Aves; order Procellariiformes; family Procellariidae; genus Calonectris; species Calonectris borealis. The sequence continues at coordinate 52,070,039 of NC_134313.1, forward strand.
AAACTGAATTTGTTTTTTTGGGCTTTCTGAATAAGATTCTTAATTCCATCAAAGTGATTTTAGAAATCAGGAGTTTTCACATACTGTTTTACAGCAGTGAGAGTAAATATTACTTTAAATTGGCCTCGGTGGTCATATGCCTGTCATTAGACCAGAATTGGATTACATTAATTAAAAAAAATAGTTGCTGACCTTTCTGCTCTAATTTTTTGTGTGTATTTTTCCTGAATTTCTTAAGGAAGGGTTTCATAAAAAGGGTTTTATGTCTTGCAGAAAATTGAGTTTTGTAGACATTACCTAACTCTTGATTTGTCACACTGGGATCAATAACATTTCGCTGCTCTTAAACACACAGAATCACAGGGGACACATAATGTTTTTTATAAGTGCAGTAAAGTTAACGTGTTGTTGAAACAAAAACTCCTCTGACAGTCCTGTAATAAGTACACTCTGAAACTAGCAAATTATCTGTAATACTAGGAAAGGCAGGAAGAGCGCTTAAGAGTACAATGTGTACGTTGTTGGCAGTAGGTACAGCATGAAGATAGAGGGATGTTCTAAGTTATCCCCTCCCTTACATGTCAGAGACATGGTATAGAGCTGGATTTCCCTGGGATCTATGTTGTGGGATTGACGCAGGGGCCACGAGCAGTTTTTAGGTTGCTTTTTTACCCCTCGTTAAAGCTAGTGCTGCAGCACCTTTTCAGCCGAAGTGGGTTCTGCTGTGACTTTGTGAGTGGTTCGAATGGCTGTAAATTTATGCAAGGTGGTAGCCCATTAAATTGTGCAAGACAGGTGTTAGAGAACGTCAGACACCTGGACACCAGTTCCCCTCCCCTAATACAGTCAACAAAAGTTTGTTCCTCAGACTCTTGCCACTAGAACCCCCCAAACGACTCTGGTATTTTAAAGTAGCTTGAATTATAGTTGAATGAAAGAAAGACCCTCTCTCCACTGTCTGTTGTCTAGAAAATAAATGGAATTCAAATAACATGTATATCTATCTTTGTTTCCTGATTTAGGGAATCAAAGGAACTGATGTTAGATTAATTTGTATAGTTGCGCTGAAATGGCTGTATTCTGTTGCCAAGTTTCTTTCTGGTTTCATACCAGAAAGAAAAGAAATGTGTGGTTTTGATATTTTATGCGTTGCTGTAGTGATTATAGAAAGAGGGGGGGGGGGGAAATAATGTGAAGGAGATTTCCATTTATGCAGGAAATGCAGCTACAAGACCCAGAAAGGTGTGGCTGATGTGTGACCTTTCCTTGGATTTTCTTCCTTGAGAGATTTAAGGGCAGGAAAGGTTGAGAAGCTGTTTAATGTTAAAGGAATTTTGGATATTGATGGTAGCAGGCAGTGGCCCTTTTATGCACAGTGGAAGTGCTGGAAGATAGATGTAGCCTGATGTGAAAATCTTGTCACTTTGTGTAAGCTGGTGCTATCCATCCTTCAGCACTTTGCAGAGAATGTAGTTTTATGTTCATTTAATAATTATCCATTTTGGTTGTACTTGTCGGGGAGAGCTTCTTGAGCCCCATCAGTTTTTCAGAGAAGCACCACTCAAGCTCTTCTGCTGAAAATGTTTTTCCTTTCCTCCCTTCACTTCATTCCACTCTTCCCCTTATCGACACACTCATCAGTGCCAGAGCTCTTCAGTATTCAACTCCTGTCCTTTGTGAAGTGATTTTGCCCAGACACGTCTGGCTCAGGGTGAAGTGCCCTCCCCTGAGAGCACGCACTGCAGCCCCAGGTCGCCAGCACCATGAATACATTATTATCCCAATTTCCATCCTGTTGCCACGGCAGCACTTTTGGAGCTGCTGGGTTATTAAGTCGTACATCACTAATACCCTGATATGAGCAGAAGTTGGATTTAATATCGGCCTTTGATCAGATTACCTCCCAACAGTCAGCTGTCATTAGAAAATTCCTTTGCTCATTATACCCTCGGAGCTCTGGCCTGTGTAGAAAAGGGGTGGCAGGCCTGATACATGGAGGCAATTTCCAGCCTAGGCCTTGTATTGTACACTTAATTTATTTTCTGACCTTTTTGGTATTTGGAAGATTCTGTACAACTCCCTCTCTCTCTCATTCTCTCTCGCTCTCCTTGTATGCGTGTGTGTATGTATATATGTAGTATCCTTCGTTTTTTGGGGGCCTTTTTTTTTTTTTTTTTGTCTCTTGCCAAGTGATACTGTACTTTGTAGGAGAGTGTCTGTTTTCTGCCTGTCCTCGGGTAATGTATAAAACATGGTGCTTCAGGTAGAGATGAAGGGTAAACTGATGTCCCCCTAAATGGCCAGCCTGTGTATGCACCTAACACTTCACTGAGCAATCTGTCAACATGTCAGCAACACATGTTTTATAAAAAGCCTCCAGTGGGAGCAAAGGCTCCTGCCAGGGCTTAGGAAATGCTTTGAATTCAGCAGATTTCTATTGCTGGAGTCCCCCGAGGTTCCTTTTACAATGCCTACATTTCAGAAATTTGAACTTGGGACCCTTAGGGGGTTCTCTCCGAATGCCTGAAAATGTAGAGTTATATTGTTGCGTGTCCCCAAGCGGTCTTTACTAATACCTGAATTCGGAGAAGCTGGAAATTACAGAGCTCCCCAGGGGGAGCTTTATCCACACCAGGAAGAAGAGAATAACTCTGCAGGGAGATTGCTTAATGCATTGCTGAAATAAAAGAATTTGAGAGAGATGGGTTGAAGTGTGTTTTTTTTTTTTCTTCTTTTCTGGCCACTCCTTCGGCTTAGCTAAGTCCTTAAAGACAAAGTCAGGGTAAAGAAGCAGCTGGGCTTTTTTAAATGAAATTTTAGATGTGGCTTTTGAAACAGTCAGTTGACGCGTACGTGTGTGCGCGTATGTGCAGGCATACATGCATCCCGAGGATGCTTCTGTTGCATGTGAAAGTTTATTTTGCTTCTGTTGTGCATCCTCGATTTTCCCTGTGTTCCTCTCCCTCAGATGCCCGAGTGTGCATACCCTCTCTCTGTCTTTTAGCCTCCAGAAATACTCCTGCTTGCATTTTTCACGCTACTACTAACTTGGCTTGCATTGCAGCGTGCCTGCCCCTTGCGCGGGGCCTTTCCTCAGGGCAGGCTTGCCTCCTCCCAGCCCAGGAGGACGTGGCTGAGCCTTGTCCTGCTCGAGAGCTTGCTGCTCGCTGCCTCACCGTCCGGCTGTCCCTCCGCTCGGGGAGAGTCCCACCGCGCCTGCCAAAGCCGGGCCAACCCCGCACGCGTCCTAAACACGCTCTGCAAGGCAAGGGAGAAATTGTTTTTAAAATCATGGGTCACAACGGGAGGCTTCACGTTATGCCGGTCGTGTTCTTACTAAGCTTCCGAGATAGTAGGAAAATCTGAAACCCAACTGTGTGCTTTTTGTCATCCCCAGTAAGGCACAAGCCTCCCCTGGTAGGCTGCTTTTCCAGATCTTTCTGTGGCCGGCTTTTGACACGGCATCACCTGACCCTTTCAGGAGGGAGCCGGGGCCGGGCTGGCGTTCACCCGCCGCCCCCGGGGGACGCAGCCCTACCTCGCAGGCCCGCGTCTTTCAGCTCTGCAGACAAAGAGGAGGCGAGCGCTCGCACACCGCTCGGCCGGCCGGTGTAAAACAGTTCCAGCTGTTGGATTTGGAGGAGGGGGAGGGAGGGCATTGGCCTGTGTTTTAGGTGTGGCCACATGCATACAGCTTGCTCTAAACGTTGCTCTTAAGTTCCGTAGGGGAGGGGAAAGGGATATAAACAGCAAGCAATTCTCAGCCCGGGAAATTATAAGAGCGTTTTAAAACCTAAACACAGTTTCAGGTGGAATTGGCATTTTGCTCTGTTTTGGGAGGGAGGCTAAAAATAATTTTTCCCTCATTCCACAGAAAATCTTTTCCTCTGGCACTTCTCAGTAGATGACGCAAACTCTGCACTGCGTTTAGTTCGGTGGCCCTAAGTGTTGTGGACTTACAAAAGGCACATCTCACTTTCAGAAAGGCTAGCTTTCATGGTTTGTTGGGTGATTTTCTTTCTCATTTTTCTCCAGAAATGTATGAGGTGACAAAATTAATTAGACCAAATGCAGGCGTGAAAAGTTTCATTTCACATATGGTTTTAACTAATGCTTTCGCTGATGCGGCCACTGTCCTCTGAAGGCTTTATATTTACTGTGGCAGAATAATTGAAGATCAGGGGAGGCTTTTGATCACCCACGGAACGGCGCATGTTTGGGAAAGGCCAGGAAGGAGGGGTTTGTACCGTTCGGAGATGAGAGAGCAGGAGCTGGGGTCAGCATGTGCCTTCTGTGGAGAGACCTATTTCAAAAGAAAACCTAAACTATTCTTGCCTTCCTGGAGTATGAGAGTCCAACGGTATTTTTTATCCGTAAGAAAAGTAATGAGAGGAACCCGCTTTTGATATTTGTGAGTGCTAGTCAAGCTGAGCCTCTGCTGTATTTTGGTAACACTTTCACTGGACAGAATGTTTGCCCTGTTCATTACAAAAGTGGTGCCAGCTGCCTGTCTGACAAAGCAAGTGTATTTAAAGTGCCTCACTGTGTGCTTAATGCATTTGAAGAAGGTGTTTTGTATTTTAAGTACTTATAGGCGTCCAGTGAAACATTTGCATCTGGCACCCTTTTTAAAAATCAAAGAGGAGAAATTTTCTCTTCCATGTGGTGCCTTTTATGAAAATGCATCTGTCCTCTTCATCTACCCATTATCAAATAGAGGAAGGTTTTGTACTTAGCGATTTTTTTTTTTTTTTGTATTTATTTTAGTTGTATTGGTAAGAAATGTGTCTCTCATGAATAATATCAGCAGGAGTTTCCCATTAAATGGTGTTGAGCATATCATGGACAACTCGATTTAACTTTTAAATTTTCTATTGCCTCCTTAGGAAGGATTCAGATAGTGCATCAGCATAATCTTAAATTTATTTCCCGGGGAGGCCACATTTCTTGTTTTCCCAGCCCCCAGCCCTGAACACAAAGTCCTTCTCTTTTTCTGTGTAACTTCAGAGCAAAGTCGGCCTGCCAGATGGAGTGCTGCTGCACTGGCTTTCCCCTCTCAGGCACTGAAACACGTTATTTTTGAACCGTACCCCGTCTCCCCTAAGGCTCAAAACTTAAAAGACTAGCCTGAACTCTGATCTCTGGCATGGTGGCATGATGCACTGCATCACTCCTAGCAGGCCAGTGTTGCATTTTCCTCCTTTCCGAACGAGTGTAATGTCATTTCTTATCCTTTCTAAGATTTTCACCCTGGAGGAATGCAGTCAGAACTATTCAGAAGAGTTGAATGCAACTCAGTATTTGCAGTTTGACTCAGTTGCACTAGGAATATGCAGTCGTGCAACCCTGTATTCTTAACCAGAGTGCCTGTTCAGAAGCCAGCAGAGTAAGATAAGCAAGGCTTCCACTGGAGAGAGATTGCTTACATAGGATGCATCGCTTCTCTGGTAGCAGGCTATGTCATTTTCCTTGTCTTCTAGCAGAAAAGAAAAAAAAAAGTCCAGTTGCAGTAAATTGGGAAACCAATGCATAGGATATGTAAACTATTTTTTTCAGTTGTTAGTATCCCAAACTACTTAAATAACCACTAATTAGTTTTTATTTCTTTTTGGTACTTGTTTCTTTTTTTGTTTTTCATCTTGGCACATTTGCTATATCATAACCATGTGCTTGATTTGATGTCTACCCCGGACTCAAAGTAGATACTTCAAGGAGCAAAATTAAATCATTATTTCTGTTTAGCTGGTTAGATACACTATCAGGAAGACTTAACCATGTTTCCCACCCAGTGGTGGTTGTGCTTGCTTTGTCAGCGGAGTAAATTTTGACTGAAAAAAGAAAAAGAGAAATTCCATCTGAACAAAGGCTGTGTTTTGTTTGTACAGTGTGCTGCCAGGCCATGGTGGTATTTCTTTTCTCAATGAAGTTTGTGTATTGTATGAATGCCTAAGCATTCAGCAGCCTCATCATATAACAGTGTCATAAGTGATTGTCTCACCCAAGTGTTAGAGCCCTCTCTGTCTCATCGACCTGCAGCGTCTCTGAATATTGAAAATTTCCACAATAAAAGGAATCAATATGTAGAACAATACAGAAACTTTTAAACCCTAAAATTAAATAAAAAAATGCTGACTGAGCTGGCAACCCCACATACACTTCACATGAGGTACATGAGATAGTCCATGTGTTTGTAGGACACTTGCTAGTCTGCTGAAGTCTTGATCTTTTTAGTGATAAGAAAGTGACAACTAACTGGCAAATCTAGAGTCCCTTTCTCTCATTTCCCCCAGGTCCTTTATGAGTCAACCTTCCATTTCACTGGGAGGTGTTTGTCTGGTTAGGGTGCCTGGGCTGGACTGTTTCCAGGGAAGCTAGGGGTTTATTGCTGGGTCCTCCAGGTGGGAGTTATTTCAGCCACATTTACCAGTCACAGCAGTTAGGGAGAAAGAGCGGAGGTGCTGTTGCCTGACAAGGTAAGCAGTAGGCACCTGAGCCTGTTCCTGCTTTATCCAAACTCCCAGATATCGGCTGTGAGTGAGTTGAAGAAAACTCTTGTTTTGGCCTCTGCAATGTGGCAGCACCTCAGAAAGCTGCTCGGGCAAGCGCCTGTCTTCAAATATATAAATAGTCTTCTTGACTTCATTGGTTGTGTCGTATTTCTTTGCCACTGCTAGGGGCTGATGTGAGTGTATCTCAAATACAGGTTTATGGTATGTCCTCCTGTTTTAATCTAGACATTCATATGAGCAGCATTCTGGTCAGGACCGCATGCTGTATTTTCAGGTGAAAGAGTGATGCCTCTGTCGGTCTTGTCACGATCCCCTTTTTTCTCACCTTCTCTCAGTATTGTCACCTTTAACTAGTTTAGTTGTAAAGAGTGTCTTTTAAAAACATTAGTAATCTCTTTTTTGCTGCCTACCTCAGACAGCAGCAAGCGAGTACACACAAATGGCAACGTACCTGGTGATAAAAGTGCAGAGTGGGTGTGCCTGTTGTCCTGCTCTTGGGTTACTCTACTGGGAGACTGTTTTCTTCATCCTGCCCTTCCCTGCTCCCTTGCTCCACCTCCTTATGGTGTGGGTTCTCTAGGGTCTAATGAGGTGCATCAAGGAGGGCTGCAGTTGTATCCTCAAGGAAGGCACTGATTTTACCTGACTCTATTTTCTCAGAATTTATAGGAACTTGATAGCATGGAGTCCCTTTTTTCCTGTACCAGATTTAGTTGCGGTTAACCAATGGATCCAAAACTTACCAAGTGAGGTATACACAGGCAGATAGATACTGTCTGGTGGCATATGCTTCATTTCTTTGGGAAATCAGACTGAAAATACTCTATTTTAGCTTCTTAATTATTTAATTTCCTGCCTCAGAAGTGGTCCCAATCCAGAGCTCCAGGAATGGAATATTCCCTCAGCTCCAGCCCTCACTTCACCATTATCCTTTAGACCCCCAAAATGCAATGTTATCTGTCAGGCTGAAGGGCTCTGGATGGGAATCCCAGCGAAGCCCATCAGAGCTGCTTCTTAATCAGCTGGAGAAGTCACTGCTCAATGATGTGAAGCACCCCTTGCCCTATCCCTCGAGTGCAGAATCCAGCTTGGGATCTCTCATGCAGCAGTGCCTAGTGTTAGGCAAACACTAACATTTGTTATCCACAATATAGAGGAACAACAGCTGGTCATTGTCTGGCACCTACCTTCTTCCTTGAGGCCCATATTTTGATCTCTGTGTCTCCTGTTAAAATGGCAAATCTGTACACTTCCAAAGTAATTTAACTTTACCATAATAAGGGCTGCTGCTGCTTTTTCTCACTTGTTTTTTCTTAAATGTGATATCATGTCTTGAATTGGAGTATTGTGTCACTGTGGTGTGTGACATTACACTGTAAAATATAAAGCTATAAAAGTCTGTAATTTATAAGACTATATTAGGTGCTTACTGTATGTATTATGGCCTTGTAATTCACCATTGCCTATCATTTATTCTATATATAATTCCACTGAGAGTTCTCGTGACATTATAAAGGAAAAAAGTGTAGCTCAAGTGGCTTGTCATCAGAACCCCAAGATAGAATTTTCTTGTATTGCATTATATAATGTTTTTAGTATTATCCATAATGCAAGAATGGGAAATTTCTGCTTCAAACAATTCTAGTTTATGATCCAGGAATGTTATCTGTATCCATCAAAATTTTCTGAGTGGGAGATGACACCATGTGCACTCACCATCTTGTGGAAGACTTTGTATTAGGTTGTAGTATCCCATGCTTGTATAACAGGGTCAAGACATCTAGAAGAAAGTTTTCCCAGCTTTGCTTTGTGTGAGGCTTTGCTAACTTCAGTTGAAGAAGCAGCTAATTCATTTGTTCCTGTACAAATTCCAAATCTTTCTAATTGGGAATTGTCAAACATACTTAAGGTCTTCCTTATGTTTGAAAACTGAGTAACAGTATTTTACACTCACTGTTCAAAATGCTCTGGAACTGCTGTTATATTCATGACGTTTTAGAAAACACAGAGTATCACAATACGTTTTTGGAAAAGTTCTTCATGTTGGTGAATTAAAATAATAACAGATTTTATAATATATTTAAAATCACAAGCTCTATTTCTAAGGAAACAAAGAAGCAAAGCTCTTCACTTGCAGCTGAAGAATTATTTGTAGCGTGGTTTGGATGAGCTCACTGTCTGGCTCACCAGGTTTGTCTGATGTCTGTGCGACAGTTTTGTTACCTTCTTCATCAAGCGTGTTGAAAGCTGAGCATTGTCCCAGTTTCAACAGAAAGCATCGGAGCAGCTGAGCCTCTCCCCTTTGCTTTGTGGGTGTGCAGTGGCATCTCTTACTCAGGGAGCTGCCATTTGATACTCAGCTTCTGCGAGCTGGATGAGGTTCTATGGCTTCTCCCACTGAATCACCAAAAGGGAAGAGGGGTCTGTAAGTGAAGGACCGGAGACATGGGATCCTCGACTTGGTCAGTGGCAGGTTGTTTGAGGGAATCTCTTTCGACTTTGACCCATTGCATCTGGACAACTTGCAGCAGCAGTTGTTTGATAGTGGGAAGTACTTGCAGAGAAGTGGGTCTGAGGAACTAAGATTGAGCACTCAATGCTATATAGGACATTCTTAAGCCATCACAACTTCTTTACTAAAACATAACACAGAAAGTAGATGTTTTTAAAGATGGAAAAATGTTTGTGAAACTTTGTTGGGATTTTTGAGCGGGAACTCAAAAGAAAGGACATAGTTAAACCTAAACCAAAAATTTTTACAAATGTTTTTCTTGCAGCACAGTGGGACAGCTGTTTACAGGGATGAACAGATCAGACTTATGGTACGGTTACAACCATTTTAAATAAAAAAAGAAGGAGAGGGAGGAGGCAAGCAAGGAATGGGCCTGCAAGCTGACTGATTTCCCTTTAAATCACGTTGTAATTTCTTTTTTGGCTAGTAAGTGACTTGAAAGTATTGGAAGATAAACAGCCTGAGCTAGGGCCTGGACTTCTGCCATGTGCCGGGCTCCCAATTAAGGGATGAAATTGCAAGATACTGTTCAATTTCACTGCAACTGTGGCTGGGTTTTGTGGGTCGGTAAAACAAATGGAAGAGTTTTTTCCTCTCCTGTTTGTGCATGTTAGATGTACGGGGCACAGTTATCCATGGTAACAGTGATGAGACTTAGCCACACAATCCCTGCAAACTGATGGCCCCTGGTTGAAAAGAAAATGGTTATGGATGTTTAAGTTTCTGTGGACCTTCTCAGTTGAATAATTTGCCTTACCTTCTTTTTTTTTTTTTTAACTCTCATCTTGGCATTCAGCAGTGACTTAAAACCATAAATACAAAAATATAGATTTTGATTAAGGGCTGAAACTTTTAAGCACCCTGCAGAAAGCCTCACGATAGAAAGAAACTCAAATGACTTACTTTGTGTGTTTTTAAGGGTGCCTCCTTTATCCATTTTAGCACAAATTTCCATTGCTTATGGTGTTTTATTTTTGCCATGGTGCTGTTGTATTTGTAGTTGTACATTACTTACTGACTTAAACACTATCATTTTTTAAACTGCAGAGGTAAGGAAGTATATATTCTTTTTGTACAATTTTCAGAGTGAATGAAAAGGGAGGTAGTATCAACCCGAGAATGATTTTCATAGCTCCATCCCATGTTGTACAAGATTTTAGAAGGCAGAGAAAACCTCTGTCCCATTAATTTTAATGATACTTATCTTAGTGCAGTAAAACACTATGAAAATGAAATAATGCATATATTTTCTCTGAAACCTAAGATCTTATCTACTGTGCTTGCTTAGTACTTAGTTCTTTCGCCTTTTTTTTTTTTTTTGCCTTTTTTTAACATCATTTGTTGCTGTGGCAATCTCTTGTGATGCCATACAGAGCGGTAGCTCAAGCTCACAAGCAATACCAGTGAACCGTGAATGTCATGGAGTTGCACAGGTATAAATGATAAGATGTGATCTTGTGTAGGCCAGAAAATTTTTGGGATGACATTCTGAATCTATCAATTAAATAGGTTTGCCAGAGACTGTTCATGGAATAACGATTTCACTCCCTATCCAGTACAAACCATTTAAAGAGGTATCATATCACGATCACCTTTAAGTGGAGAAGTTTCTGAAAATGTGGGAAAGTTAACTAGCTTTTGACAGAGTTCCCTCCCTCCACCCAACGTAGTAACTTTAAGTTTTAGGTATTTTGCAAACATCATCGAGGAAGCTTCATACCGGGTAGTGAGTTAAAACCCTATAACCAGAAAGACGCCTCGATAATCACATCTACTTGATGTACAAATTTGAAATAGAACAGCATTACTTTAAAAAAACCTTTAACTAGCCATTAGAAGAGGCACTGTATGTTAAAACATAGGAAGTGGACGAAAGGCAGTTTTTGTGCCAACAATTCTTCAACCTGTTTGTTCAATTCATAAACATAACATTTATGGGAATTGTGCAGGTAGAGTGGACCCTTAAGTGCTCCCCTCTCAAAACAACTAATTCTTCCCTTCCCTTCTCTCTCTCTCTCTCCGATGTGTATGAATGGCTTTAAAGTGATATTTTACATTACTTAAAAATTATGTGAGTGTTTGTTGCTGTTGTGTAGGAAGGAAATAAATCATGGGCTTTTGTGGGATTTTAAATTCATCCCAGGAGTGAAGAGCTAATATCAAGACCTTCACAACTGGGATTAATTTCATGTATCTCTCAGGAGTCCATTGGGTATTATCTTTATACATTATAAAAATGTGTTTTGATATGCTTTAAATTAGTATTTTTTTCTTGTCTGTAGAGCAGAGGGAGTGTGTGCCTGTGTGTGTGAGAGAGAGTGTGTGTGTGTGTGAATGTGTGCGCATGTGTGTTGGATGAAGTGATTGACATGGGTGGAGAGCTGCTGATTCCAGTGTAATTAAGTGTATTTCTGTACAGTGTTGTTCCTGAGCATTACAAAGATTAAAGTACAGTCTACACATGCAGACGTGATACTGAAGAGGAAATTCACCCTACTCCAAACACGTTCTTATTCTTATTTTATCCTCTCAAAAGGACTTTCTTCTTCCACTGGAAGCCTATGGCTGAATGCCAGCCTTTGCACATCTTCACCATTCAGCGGCAGTTTCTCTGGACAACCTTTAGCAGATGCTGTCAATTCTTCACCTTTCTTTCATTCTACTCCCTCTGCCTTCATGGATCACTGCGTGTTTGTGGTGCGTGTCGAAGAGAAGGGCAGAGTGGCAGAAAGAGGGCTCTCATAGAGGATTAGCTTCCCAGGTCCACAACATGGGTGATCTTCAGTCACCCAACCCTCACACGTTGCTGTGACCCTTCACCCTTGTAGGCAGCAGCACAAGCTGACTAGCATCAAACCTGGTGCTTTTTTTTTTCCTTTTTTTCTTTTTTTTAATAATTTCTTTTTAAAGAAGATAAGATTGAGGTCAGAACTGGTAATGGGAATGTGTGAGGCTTGGAAATATGTTCAATAGTTCAAAGAAACCACAGCTACATTTGCGTGTGTGTTTCTGTATGTGTGCAATGGCATGTGTGCATTAGCAGTGAAGAAACAGTTGCTAAAATGGTTGATCATGCAAATAGCTTAAATATTTACTGAGATTGTCTTGTCTCCTTCTGCCTGGTCATAAGTTTTAATCTGCCTGTGCTGGTTGTCTCATTAATTTAAGAGGATAGAATTTAGTGCAGTGCTTTTGTGGTTGCCCTGATTGCAGAATACCTCTTAGGCCAGAGAGAGAAAAAGAGGTAAATAATATCTTTATAAGTGTGTATTCCTGTAATCTTTTAAATAATGTATGTATGTAAGGAAACCTGAAAAGTGTGCTCTCCAAAAATTTCACTTAAAGGTCAGAAGGAATCATTCTAACGTCCATCCTGTTTGTACTGATTTTATCACTGTAGGGCATAGCAGTTTTGCAAAATGCATGCTTCACTACATAAGTCATTGTGAATTTTTCAGTTCTTCGATGACTTCAGTATTGCAAGGCTTTTTCTTGGATAGTATTCTACTGGTGAAAAATTTAGTTTAGTTTCAGGTAGAATCCATTACACTGTTCTCTCTCTCTCTGGCTATGTCCCCCTTGTATTGCCCTTTCTTCCTTTGTCTTACTATACTGAGGCTTGGTTATCAGCAGTGATACTAACGTACGTACTTACATATTTACGGTCCATGCCAGACTTAAATGTTAAATACACAGCACAAAAGAAGGAATCTTGAGGATGAACAGAAAGTTCCACAATAGACTTTAAAATGCTACAAATATATTGAGCCGATAGCCCTCCCATCTGTCCATTGTGCCACGTCTTACTTCGTATTGAAATTATGTCGGTGGGAAGCCTGAAGAATTTTATGAGTAGTCTCAAGAAAAATAAACAGCCATGTATTTGCTAAGGCTAGTCCAAACACTTCTGCCATTGCAAATATAAAATATATTACAACAATTTCATCTTGTATTTATGTAATTAAAAGGCTAACTCAAAAGAGCATGTGTGTCATTTAGCTTTAATGTGCATATATATGTTGTGGTTCAACTCTCAGTTATTTGGCTGTGTGTCTGTGTGTTTGCATGTGTTGAGTTTTTCCTCTCCCTGCAGGACTTCTTATACTTTCATTGGACAGGATGAAAAGTGCCACAAAATAAGCAGCTTATATTTTATTTTCCTTGTTCAATATGTGGCCCTATGCCATACTTATTCCTTGCAACTGAAGCCTGGCACTTAAGTCAGATTAATTCATTTCTTCATGGGTTTTTCTGTTGCACTCATCGTGACAGTAGTTGAGTGATCTGCAAATATTCCTTATCCTATGAAGTGAGGTGCCATTATAATTCCAATTTTACCCATGGGGAACTGAGTATTAAAGGCATGCTGCTCAGAGTAAGGGTCTGGGTTTTTTGAAAATGTGTTCTTCGTTAGCATTTCGTATATTCATGACATCTCAGACCTTCCATTTTTGCTTTATGGTGAAGCAGTTTCCTTCCCTCTTGTCCTCTGTCCTCCCTGTGTGCCAGCAGTGGGAACTGCAAGACAAATAGGAGATTTTCTGCCCAGGTTCAGTTACCTGTCCAGCATCACAGCGGTCCCTGAAAGGAAGAGTGGTAAGGAAAGTCTTGTCCAGATCTGTGACATGTTTACAGAGAAATCTGTAAACAGTTGGTAGCAGTTTGGTAGTAGTTTAGCTACCAAACACTAACAAATCTGTACTGAGTGTGCAGACAGTGCTTTTTGTGTGTGTGTGTGTGTGAGAATAAACCAGCACTGTTTTTCTTAAGAAAAAGGCATGTGGCTGATATCAGCCTGACTGTACTGCCAAATTTTAAGTCCTTTCTGTAAGGATGCAGTTTCCACAGCTTCTCTGTTATATGTCTTCAGACCTTTTTTTTTTTTTCATGAAAAAGATGACATGTTTTTCCAGACTTCTGTCTTAGAGACACTTGAGCTGACTTCAGCTGAACTTTCCAAAAAACCCAATGTACCCTGAGACAGATACCTAGTATGAAAAATACTAGCCCAAATAGTTAAAATCTGGCAAAGTAATATAGAACTGGAAAAAAGATGTTATAGTCAGAGGTATTTGCGAGTCCTAGTTAAATATGTCACTGCCTGCATATCTTACTGTATCTTTGGTTGTTATCATCAATTATTTTTATTTCAGTGCAAATCCCTTTTTTCAAGTTTGCACTATCAGAAATTATTGTGCTAAGGGTTAGGGGGATTTTTTTTAAACCTTCTTTTTTTTTGGTACCTATACTGAGAGACTGATTTAGCTACATAATCACAGATGAAATTAATTTACTAAGCTTAACTCAGCTTGCTCACTTCAATTACCAGGGACACCAGAATGATTGTTATGCTTATGAGTCCTGTCCTGCTAATCGAATATTAGAATAGATTTGATTTTTCCCTGTTAGCCAAGTTGAAGTTTTCATGTGGTTGAATCTGGTATTTGGTAATGACCTTCTTAACTAGGAAATTTTCTGGGTCTTTTATTTGTGAACTAGTCAGACTTATACTTGGAAGCATTTTACTTTATATATACATTCACATTGTGCACAAATGAAATCAAACACAATTCTTACAGTCCAAAAGAGTAAAGGAAACTCCGAATGTAGTGAAACCACAATTTCCTGTTGAGGCCATAAAACAGGAGAGCTATCTGTCATTGCTTTCTCAGTGGCAGCATTGAAGGGGGATAGGGCTATGCCAAATGGACACACTGGTCACAAACTCATATTTGTGCAAGAGGTAGTTGGACAAAGTTGCTTTTAAATCCTAATGACTGTTGTAACAACTGTGAGCCAGGGGTTTGTGTACTGATACTGTCTGCCTTAACTTCATCTGTGCAAGGACCTTCTGAGGCTTGGATGGATGGATGAATAGATTTTTCCCAGCAGCCTGTGCATGTTTTAAAATATCAGGCTATGGATGGCCTCATAACCTCAGTGCCTGTGGAAGTGGTCACAAAGCAGTGTTAATAAAACACTTTAGATAATAATCGGTCATTAGTTGTTATTTGTTTTTCAAGTGTGCAATTTTTGTGCAGGAGGAAGGGGAGAGAGTGATGCTACTCTTCCAACTTTGCTAACAAAACGTATAACTAGATGAGATACCGAAATGATGTGCTGTTGCTGCTTGACTTTTAAGACGGTCTCAGTGTCTGATGAGTCTGCTGGACCTCCTGTGGCTTTCAAACACATCTTCAGGTTCTCATGGGCTTTTCAAGCCTAGCTTTTTGTCTTTCAACTGGACCTGACTGGACTGGCACCTCCTTGATTAGGGGTTTAAAAGCAAATTGTGATACTGTTCTGTGTGATGTCCATGTTATTTTTCCTCCATTCCTTTCTTACAAGCTTACTGGACCAGGCTGAACCCTTCTAGGGTCTGTTGGTATGGCTGATATCCTCAGCTGCAAATGGGAGTTGGCCAGACAGTGTATGTTTCAGATGTGTGCTCTGATGATGAGACTCAGTGCAACATTTTATGAACTTTGCTCAGATGTCTTTCTGGGGCTCTCCCAGGGCATGCCTCGCTTCTGTAAGGAGCAGCATGTAGTGGCAGCCCTGGCTGGCCCTAGAACCCAAAGCAATCTAGTCATGTCAGCGTGGCACGGCGCCAAGCTAATGATAGGCAAGATTTTTATTAGCTTTGGGCAGGTCCTACCAACAGAGATACACTGCTTCTGGAAATTTAGCTAACAGCACTGCTCAGTGTGGCCATACCATCTTGGGCCAGGGCTGGATTGAAGGCCATCTCTATCCTCCTCCAGTGGGTACTGTAGATGCACTGTGAGCATCTACATATGGCAATGTCCTTGACTAGCTCGTCTTCTGGCAGTATTGAGGTCTCCAGGCATGGCCAGTGTTCCCATGCACAATGCAATAGAGAAGTGACACACCTCTGTGGCTGAGGGACTCAGGGTTTATTCTGAGGGCCGCCTTTACCTGGCTCTCATACAGCACATGCACGAAGAGAGGTGTCTGGGATGAGGCCTCTTGTGGCTAAAGTGATGGAATGTGGCATTTGGAAGTTTACTTCTTGGGCAAATCACAGCTCTGTGCCTCAGCTTCCTCATTTGTAAAATGGGGTTAATGATACTGTCCTCCTTGTTAAAAAGCTCTTGGTATATGCTGATGAAAATACACACTAAATGTTATTAAGCGAGGTATGATACACAGAAGCTAGGTTTTATTATTGCTGTTACTTTCCCAAACATGGGTTTGCATCAGAATTTCCATATCATGCTTAGTGCAGATAAGTACTGAAATATATTTATGCAATAAGAACAGTAAGGGAAGAAAGAGCTATACTTCTGACATGCTAAAAAGTGACTAAATCAAGGTTTAGCTCCTTGGGAATTAAGCAGCTGAATTATAAGCACTTTAATATGAGGTTTGTAATATAAATTCTTGGAGATCACTGAGTACAGAAGAACATTCTGGGAGTTTCTGTCTCTGCTATGTAATCTAGGAGATAGTAAAGTGTGTTGGGCAACATAGCATATTCAGAGAGTTGGGATAACCTCAGGACTCACATGAGGCTGATGAAAGAGATAAGATTGTTCTCAGAAGTCCAAATTGAGCTTCATAGTCAAGTTTGTAGACATATGATGTAGGATGCAGTGCCTTCATCAGCTGCTTCTTTGTGCCGCAGCTACCCCCTCCCCAAACTCTGCAAGCTGCCAGCTGAGCGTAAGTACAAGCAATGTCTTGAAGTGCATCCTAAAGAATGTCCTCTTCGGTTTCATGTCTGAGGACCAAAATGAGGACCAGGTTTCTCATATGAAATCTTCTCAGCCTGGGTTGTCAAGGGAGAGAGGGTAGGCTCTGGACCGAGCAGTTCTCCGCCACATGGCACTGCATAACCTGACAGACAACACTGTTTGTTACATTTTCAGTCTTTCAGTAGTATTTTTAATGAAAGTTTAAAAGAAAATATTACAAAGGCATGAAAGTCCACATTAATACTGCAGCGTTGTACAGAGCACTGTAAATGGGTGCACTCCCTTTTATATTCTATGTGTGTTGAAGGTGGCATTCAGGGAAGGTGAGGTCAGTTGAGTTTGTTTTTCCCCATATCCAAAGTAGTATTTTTTCTCTGTCTTGCTGAGAGCTACTGTCAGGTTTATCTCTCTAGTGCCATTAAAAAAAAAAACTAGCCAGCATACGCAAATTAATAAAACCTAACAGTTTGCTACTCTTAAACCTGCTAGAAGAGCTCTTTCATGGTTGACTGGGTGGCTCAGGAGGTTACTAGGGGGAGATACTTTTTCTTCTCTTAGTCACCTGTTTGAGTCTTTTCCAAGCTAAATAATAATATTCATTATGCAATCGCATATGTTCGTGTCTCTGTTAAATGAGTTGTGCTCTCTTCAGGTCTTAAGGGACAAGAGCATATCAAACAAGCATTTTCAAAGTGACCTTTATCTCCTTTTCCTCAGTGACCTACCACCCTATGACTGCTTGCATTTCTCAGTTCAAACACCTTTCCTCATAGAAAGTACGGCTCACAAGTTTGCATTTCCCAGGCTTATTGATGGGGTGGTATGTTTTTATTGTTGTTGAAATCGTGTATATTCTCAAGGTAGCTTAACTGCTCTATACCTAAATTCCTTCAGAACTCTTAGTTATATACCATATGCACAATGCATATTCCTTTTCTTTTTCTGTTTTTTGTGCTTAATTTTCCCCCCCTACTAAAACACCATTTTTGATGTCTGTTTGCCTGACAGTTTCACAGGTAGATTAGCTGAAAGAAGTAGGTCAGGACTGAAATCAAAGAACAATAGGACTGGAAGATCCAGAAGAAATTATCTAGTCCAGATCCTGCCATGAGACTGGATCATGCATATGTAGACCATCCCTGCTCGTTGTTTTTTGACTTGCCTTTGGAAACTTCCAGGATTGGGTCCCAGAACTTGCTAAGGAAGCTAGCTCCTGAAATTTAGACTGTATCTGACCTGAGACTCCCCTGCTGCAAAAAAATAGATTGCTTCACTTTCTCCACTCAGAAAATTTGTGATTTTGTCTCTGATGCAACCATGTATGTATTTGAACTGCCCCATCCCCAGTTGTGGTCTTCCCTTTTCAGCTTCCATAAATTAGATTCTTTCAGCTTTTCTTGATTTACCCTGCTTGGTACACCTCTTCTCAGTTCTGTTGATTTCTTCAGTTAGATATCTATCCAATCCACTTTGTGATGAATACTGATGGGAACAAATCTGTTAGTGTCTTATAGCGTTACTCTCTTTAATTAGTCCTGTGACAACATGATAGTTCATGGATCCCAATGATTTTCTTACAGATCTTTTCTTCATCTTACCTTTTACCATAGAGTTTATGCTCCTTCATTTTGCTTCTACTTGGGGTGGCCATTTGGCCAAAATAACTCCAAACCTGTGTCATTTAACCATGCTACTTTCTTTCTTTCTCGTTCCCCTTCCTCTTTTGCTGTAAAATATGCGTGTGTTCTGTGACAATGTTATCATAGATTATATATTGTAATAGCCCTGTAGGTGATAACATTTATCACCATATGAAAATACCACTGTATTGTTTTGTGTTTAAAAGCTGAGAAACAGTGGGGTTCAGTAGTTATATGTATTTTGAGAAGATTATTTCAGAAAAGCTTATGCAACTAAATTTTTTTAATACGATAAAAAGAACTTCAGCCTATTTTTAATGAAGAAAGAGCAGAGCTCATTTCTCAGATTTGGCCAGTTTGGCATTTATCAAGGCCAGTATGAGTTGTAAGGAAGTACAATTCATAATTCCTTCATAATTGTCTCATTTGAGAAAGGAAATACATGGTGAGCAATAAGAAGTAGAATGCACTGGTGTCGTATTTTTAGGGACAGAAAAGCAGAATAATTGCAATGGAACTAACCTTGCCCACTTTAAAATCACCAAATGCAGGAACTGAGCAGAAAGTAGAATTTAAATAGTAGGTATATAATTAATGCATTTATGTTTGTGTTGCAGATGTATGTCATTTTATATACAACTAAGCAAAAATATTAAAGCCCGTTTTCCCTTTTTCCGTTTTGTGTGCACATACAAAACATTAAATTTAAAGAGCTGTACGCCATTAACTGCTAAGATTCACAATTGTTTCTAGAACACTGAAAGTAGAGCTTGCAATGATAATTGTAAAATGTAAAGTAATACCAAACAGCTTCGCATTTAGTATAATGATTAGATAACTAGGGAAAAAACAGCTATTATGTGTTCCTGGACCACAGTGGAGGTAGAAAACAAGAAAAGTATGTGGTGTGACTACATATTATTAAAAATGTAACACTTTATATTTACTTTGCACTTAAAAATTTGAATGATCTGACTAACAGAAACAGACAATCTAATACAAATGGTTTGGAATACATTAAAAATGTATACAAGACAAATCGCTATTTTATAATCGTTCAGCAATATAGTAAATTTGCACTGCAGGTTTGATTCATAACAAATTTGCATAACATTTATGTGGGGTTTTCATTGTGCTAATACAGTTCTTTTAGCCACTTTTTTATGTGTGCTACCATTCCACTATATACCTTTGGGGGTACTTGAAAAAAAGGGAGAGTGGGGGATGGGAGTTAGCAGGAAGAATATGACAGAGTTGTAAGATGAAGGTTTGTAATCACAGAAGTGAAAAGCTAGGAGAAAAATGACTGAGAAGTGTATATAACTTAACATTGAGGGAGAAATGGAGAAAAGCATGTATTCTGGGCTCCCATGTGAATTGTATTATATAGTATTCACTTCATCATTTACGAGGGCGTGAGGAGAAAGATGCGTATCAAGAATGCATGGACTGAAGGGGCTTCCAAGAACAGCTATGTTAAATGAAGGTGCTTGTTAATATGCTTTGTATTCTTTCCTAAATATTCTAGGGGCAAATGAATGTTTACATTGTGTACTTTGCCTTTTAATATTGTAGCTCTTAATTCTCTTAATTCCTTTCCATTCAAAAGACCAATTTGGAAAAAGAAGTGTGAATTTGCTTTGAGAAGGGAATAGCAAATACAGAGGCGTAAGGAGAGAACAGGCATTAAAGAAAAGGTAGAATGGATCCATTTGAGAGAGGTCTGGTTTGACGTTTCTACTGTACCACCATCTTACTGCTGATGTGCACAGACAGTAGTTCATTGAATAAGAATTCATCTAAATCCCAGTTGTGAAATCTGTCTGTGGAGAAGAGAGATGTTTACCAGTATGCTTACATCTGCTTTCCAATAACTTCTAGAATTCCACTTATCACCCACCCCACCTCCCAGTCTTCATCTCTTTTCTGTATTCATCTTTTCTTACTGTAGTGTCCACACAAAGCAGACAAAGAATAAATGCACTGACCTGTACACAAAAGATCATAAACACAGATTTCATGCTGTTTTATTATCAACATCATTACTTAAAATCAGTTTTATATATTCAAGTAGCTTGTATAAATATTTATTACTTGCAATATTTTCATCATGAATTCTAATAACCTGACACAAAGTTTAAAAGTTAAGAAGTAAGCTAACCAGCCTGGCCAGTGCACTAGTGAATGTATTTATGTACTGGTTTTAAGTAGGAGAATGATAAGAGAATTGGCTATTTGTGTACCTCATATGTAGCAATAAGTGAATTATATGTATTTGTTCCTTCATTATAATGGAATTTATAAATTCTTTTTGAAGACAATAGCAGAATGTCTATGCTTGGTCACCAGGTAGAAGTTTAGTAATTTTTTCTAGGTATTCTGCAATGCCAAAATTGTCTCTTCCAGGCAGCTCCGCTTCCTGTAGTTTATTCTCCCAGTTTGCTCAGATGTCCTGGTGGTTATGCTGAATACAAGTTCTGATGGCTAGATGGATAGTCTGGAGTCCTTCTGCCAAAGAGAGTCATAAAGTTATGTTTTGAGTTAGTTTAATGCAAGGTTTTTCAGCATCCTAAATGAAGAGGAAAGGCTTTTGATTTAGCCTGTCCTTCAGTAGTTTTGCTTTGTCTCTTCTGCAGCTGGGAAGGAGGAAACGTGTTCCTCAAAACCATGAGATCAACACCCATGAAGTTCAGGTTCTAAATATTACGAGGGTTAAAAATAAAATCAGAGGCAAACAGAAGATTTAGCATTTGGGCACTCTTTGTTTATCCTTGCTAAACAGGAAGGTTGCAATCTTGTTTAATTCAAAGCTTGGTGAGAAGCACATAGTAGAAGACATGTTTTTGGATTGGATTCTGCAGTTTGATTTTTGGGATAATGGATGTAAATGTAGTGCAGTGAGGATGATGTGAATGTGAAAACTGAGAGTGTAGGAAAGTAAATGCATTTATTGATTTGTGTAGGGAAAAGACCTCTGGTGAGCTTCAAGATGGTGAAGTTAGCGAAGCAATAGTAGCCTTCTCTACTGTTGCCTTGAACTTAATGTTTTACAGAACAATGTATAGACAGCAGAAATAGGTATGCTTTATCCTATGTGTATTCTGAGCAAATACGTAGAGTGACTTGCTCAGTCAGATTCAAGTAATTGTAAAGAAGAACAGTAAATTTCCTGTCTGAGAGAAACTGAAACGCCCTCCCTACCCAGCAGTGCAGCCTGTTCTAGT
The DNA here is from genome assembly GCF_964195595.1 of Calonectris borealis. Lineage (NCBI taxonomy): Eukaryota > Metazoa > Chordata > Aves > Procellariiformes > Procellariidae > Calonectris > Calonectris borealis. The sequence continues at coordinate 52,091,642 of NC_134313.1, forward strand.
TTGTTGTATATTGTCACGCCGATGGTTCCTGGTCCAGCTGGGTTGTCTGCTGCCTGTGCTTCAGTTAGAAAGTTAGTGTGACCAGGGTGCCTCTTCCCCGCTTTTGGCAGTCTTTAACTGAAGAAGTAGGTGTTCTGGAGGGAGTGAAGGATAGGAGATAAAAATCTAAGGGATGCCATTTCAGGTGGGATTGATCTCCTAACTTTGGAAGCAGACACTTCCAGAAAACAGTTTGGCCCATCCTTAAAGAGTAGAGATGTAGGGCCCAGTGAAGAGCCTCCATCTGTCTCCACTGACTATAGTGGGAGCTGAGTCAGCCTGCTGAGATTTGGCATGTAGCTGTGCTATGGATACTGGTAGTGGCATTAAATTTCACCCTACCAATCTAGCTGTTCTGTGGAAGTGTTTCACAGGCACATTTTATTCTCTTCGCCCAATATTTTAGTAAAGAGAGGAAGTGTTATAATCCATGTTGCGCAGAGATGTGCAAAAAATCAGTGGCTGAGCCAGGAAATAAGCTCAGGCCACTTCTGTTTCACTCGCAGCATTACTATCAGTTGGGGAAACAAAGGGTTGAAACTGGGCAGCGTCCAGAGTCAGGTGCACCCTTAAGCTTTACATGTCATTAAAATGGCTAAAAATTCTGTAACTGTTCTCAAAACATTTTAAAAATAGAAGACAACAGCTAACAAGAAGACTGTTTGTCTTTTCTGTATCTTATAGCTTAAAAAAATTAATGGGAGTGTTCTGCACATTGTGATTTCCCTGGCTACGCCTCACCTAGAGGATCACAGTTTAGTAGCTACATATAAAATTATTTTGTAGCCAAAACAAGAAAACTAGATGAGATAGGTCATGAGTTACGTCAGGAATTTGTAATTTAAATTTAAAATGCCCCTTTAGTATTTCCTTCTCCTTTTTTGGTTCTTCTTTGGTTATGGTGAGGTGCCTTTCTGAGCTATGATGCTGTACATGATGCTGAATGGTTGAGAACAAGATGAGCTAAATTGATGCTGTGTGTGATAAGACTTGTCAGACTGCTAACCTGTAACAAATGGCTAAAGAAAATGTTTGTGCAACTTGGTAGCAGCAATAGGGCATTTTAATGACACTTTTATCATATTCTTTATTCTGAGTTTTTGCAACTGTCATTTTTAAATAGATTTTTGTGCAGTTCCCATTGTAGTATGAATGTTCCCTCTTTGAACATTCAGCCCTGATTTGGGTTGTGGTTTTTTGCAGTTGCAGGCTGTATGCTTTTTTCATTCAGAGGAAAAAATAGAATGAAGAATGGAAGATATATAATTTAGTGATTTTTCAATAAATACAGGAAACTGTATGCAACAAATGCATAATTTTTATGAATTGGAAACTTAAATCATAAATAACATGTTAATTTGTAGACATGTGTAGTTGTGAAGCAGATGGAAAAATAGAAATGTGCTGGAAAAGTAGGTATTTGCAGAAGCTAATGAAGTTAATTGGTCTCATTTGGCTACACTATTTTCCCAAACCCCCCGAAGACTGGGCTTTTTAATTCTTTAATTAAAAATGAGTAAGGTATGCTAATATTATAACCTTTATTTTTTTCCAGCTTTCTATATACATATATCTTACTAATAGAACCACCCTTAGCAGTCCAATATTAGCAAGCACATTAGTAATCTGGAAGTTCTAAGGAAGGTGCCAATATTTTGAAACAATAATTAAAAAATTAGCAATCTTTGAGTTAATATGTGCTTTAAAACCCTAATCATTATTTCCTTTTCCTGTTTCTACATGATTACAAAGAAAGGATCTGTTTTTCTCCGATTCAGGGAATGTAAATTAAAGTACACAGAACAGTTTAGGCTGTGGAAGATTTTAATTTTAAATTGAAATATTTAAACCAATTTTGATAAGCTGGGTTACAGGCTAAATCTGCAGCGAAATACTGGAAATGTATAATATCAGTGAATTGATACACAGCTACATGAGTTCCCTTAAACTGTTTTTTTAATGGGAGGAAAATATTGGGAGCTATATATTCTCCTCCTTGCTAATGGGCATTTGCAAAAAAAAGTTCACTCCCTATGCTCCGAGACGGCACTTCAGACTGTAGTGAATGTCGCTGAACGTGCTGTAGTGTTTCGGGGATACCCACCACTGCAGCCCAGTCATCACTAATGTATCGCCTTGCTCTCGATTCCCTATGAAGCTTTCTGTATTTGGGTGATTGAGTTTGAGCAACTACTTACGGTTTCAAAGGATTTGGATAATGTTACACTGTAGGGTTGGAAATCTCTTTGAATACTGTGTTGCAAAGGGACAAAGACATAGTTTCAACACATTTATTAGGCCCCTGCTGTAGAAGCGAGGAACAATAAACCATCTTTTTTAAGTTAAGAGGTCTTGGAACAGGCCGCTCCAATAAATCCTGGGTTTAAGAAGTGAGGTACGTGCTGCAGTGCTGAAGTTGTTTATTCATCTGGAGTGTATTAGGCTCTTGATTAATAAGAAGACATCTGCAATTTTACATAAGAAGCAGAGCGGGCAGTTTGGCAGTTGTAAATGGAAATTGGGAGAGAAGAGCCAAACCTATACAAAGTCGTTGTCTAGTCCTTGTTGCCACTGATGTTGATAATAATAATTATTATAGTGGTTAAAAATATATATATTGATAAAATGTTTCAATCTGAAGGGTTCAGCAGCCATTTTTACAAGAACCACACATCTTTAAGAACTGGTAGCTTTTCAGACAGCTCTATAAAATGAAAAGCCGACTTTGTGTGCCTAATCTGATCTCATAGGTCTCACACTGATGTCTGAGAAAAGTAGCACATTTGAAGTCGATGAATTTACACTGATATAAGACTGATGTAAGGGAACATCAAGAATTAGTCCATATCTCCGAAAGGCGAGAGCAAAATCTTCAGCAGAGAAGTAGAATGCCTGTCAGAGACACATCTTTCGTAGGAATAATCTTGCATCTTAAATTTAAGAAAGCTTAAAACATCCAGCAAGTAAATTGGGCAAAAACTTTGTAAAGCCTTAAAAAAGAAACTGCTGCATGACACGTCAAGTAAGTGTGATGATTGAGAGCCTTACTGAAAGCCACTGAGGTTTTGGGGGTTTTGGTTTTTTTTAAATGGAGCACTTAACTATGCAAGTACATAATTTGGTGGAGAAAATAGAATTGTTGTCAGCAGAGTTTCAGAAAAATTGGTTCCCAGTTAGAAATTGATTGGGAGGGCCAGCAAACAAAGCATTAGAGGATTAATTTCAGGAAGTCACATGCATTGTTAATAATCCATAAAGGGCAAATTTTGAACAATTGAACGTCTCACTCCAAAAAAAATGTTGATAATATGAGTCAAATAGTAGATCAGCACTTCTTTCAGTAGAAAAGGGCAAGTTAATTCTTGCCAAAGTGATTGGGAGTAGAGGAAATTTTCAATATCTAGTGTTGAAAACTTGACCAAAGCAATTTGATCCTCTTGGCACTGCGAGTTTAGTCAAACTGTAGGGTGATGGTGAAAAGATGAGAGGAACCATAGAGACACATCTGAAAGTTTTCCAGAGTCGGCTATAAAGCAGAACTTCACTAAGTTCATAAAGTGGAGAGTACACAGGAATCATTCTGATCATTTCGCAAGCCATCTATCTCCCTTTCATGACTCCATAAATATTTGTGGCAACTCTTAATAAGGAAATGTAGGATTAGCGAAACAATGCGTGTTGGTTAGCCTTCAAGGCAGTTACATCTGGAAGTGGGGAGCCACGCCATATGATCAAGCAGCTCTTTACAGACCATCTGCAAGTACTTCTTGGACCTGCGACAGGGCCATTAAGTGCGGTTTAAGACATTGCTCTAACTACACCTGAACACACTGAGACTTGACATCCGACTACATAGTGAGCCACTGTAGAGCTTATTTTAGCTGAATTGTGAGAGAGGCACAGTTTGCCCGTCAGTGTCACCAAAAATGTCGTTTTAACATCTGTATTTCCATTATTATACTGCTGGGCCAGCCGAGAGACCACCTCCTTCAATGCCGTAGTGCTACAGTTGTACCCTGCAAGATGCCTCCAGCCAGCCAGCCGGCTAACAGGGATAGAGCCGGGAGCAGTGCGCTCACTGGGAGGAGTTCTCACTTTTGGAATGCATCTGCAAGCTCTGGCTCAGTTAACCTTGCAGGCTTTTCTGTAAGAGTGACTTGAGAAATACAGGTTTGTTTATTTTTTATCTGGAATTAGTTAAAGACGTAATTTACATCTCAGGGTCTTTGAGGAAATTTGTGGAAGAAGGGAAAGCTTTCTTTTTGGATGTGCCTTTATTTATTTTTATGTATATATAAAATACACATACACATTATTTTTCATATATATGTTAGCTTTCCAAATAGTCACTTCAAAATGCATTTTGTATATGCAAGTTAGTGGTTAGGTATTCATATTTGGTTAAAAAAAAAAGTTTCATAGTTAATTGGTATAAAATAAAATCACAGTGTGCTTTTGCTGAAAATACTTATCTGTGGGAAGTTAAAAAAATTCCTACGATACGAAGACTTTTTTAACATAACTTATCGAAGAGCAGGAACAGTCATGGTAGCATATAAATAGGGCAGATGGAGATAGCCCCTCGAGGCTATGGGACTTGAGTTAATAAACCTTGAAAAGTTACCATAATTTTCATTTTGTATTTTCCTCATGAACCTAAGTAATATAGCTCATTCGTTTTGAATATTACCATTGGACTCCCAGGCAATAAGTTTGATTTTCTTAAACCCTACATCTAACCAGATCCAGACCAAAGCTAAAATACTGGTCCCATTAAAGTTAATAGTAAAATTCCATTGGCTTCAGCAGGGCCAGGATTTTATTCTGAGGCTGGAGATTGTAGTATATTACAGTATTTTGGTAACAAAAGTCAAATGAAACAGCCTAGTGTTCAAAAGGTTGGCCAATTCTTTTTCTGCTAGTCCTCCTCTGTCTCTGTTGGATGTGTCTGCTAATATTTCATGGACTTAAATGACTTGCTAGAAGTTTCTTCAGTGTGTTCAGTACATCACCAGTACATCATGCCTGCCACACACAGAATATTAGCTTTTTTGCAATTAAATACAGGGGGAAGGGAGGAACGTAGTTGAGCTTACAAAAATGATCACTTAGGGTTAAATTCTTCACAGAATATGAATAGCAGTTCATGGTAAAGCTAAGTCAGGGTCACAGATTCTTTTTACCTCACATACGATAATCTGAGGTGATGCAAACCGCCTCTTCAGTGAAACACAGTTTTTAGCTTCTGAAGAAAGTCAGCAAATTAAAATATTTCAGAGGCAGCAATTTTGTATCAAATAGCAACAGCGAGCTGGAAGTTTTCTGTGGAAATAAACTGGTCCAATGTGGACATGGTAAGCCTGGGCTAAAGTGGCAGACATTAGAGCCAAGGAACAAAAGCCAAGTATTTATGTAGAAAATTCAGGGAGAGTACAGCCTTTCTTCAGCCATCCCACTCTCTAAGTAGCAGACACAGTATTGTACCACTGCATTCTAAAATCCAAGCTCATGACTGAATAAAACTGAGAAAACAGATCCTGCCATAATAAAAACACATGTAAAATTCCTGGAAATGTTTCCTGTTACAGGCTGCCTGGTTAGTGTAGGCTGCCTGCACGTTGGTACAAAGTCAGCAATTGTTTGCTCTGATGTCGTTCATATTCCTTTTTGCCAGGAAGATGAAGATCAGACCGGAAGGTTAGCGGTCTCCTTTGCAGCCATGTTAGGATCAGAAGGAATAAAAAAACTAATTGTCTTGATTGCATTTCAGATTGTTTTGATTGGGTTTATGCCCATGAGATAAAAAGCCACAAAATAGGCTTTTTTTCTGCCACGGTAAAAGCCAGAGAAGAGCTTTTGCTTTGGAGTTGATACGCAGTGGTCCAAAAAATGTCCTGCAAGCCAGATCCAGTCCACAGCATGATTCTGCCTGGATTACCAATTTTTTGAAGTGACCCTGAGTTGGGACTGTAGCTCAGCAGGAACAGCTGTTACTGGCTCCTCCTGATGGTCAGGATGCTCCTTGTGCACCCTTCACTCCCCAGCTCTTTGCTCCTCAAGCTGCCACTGTGTCCATGTTGGAGGTGAGGCCTCCTGTCCCATGACTCTGGGGCCGGGCCCAAGGAGGTGACCCAAAACTGGCATCTGGCCTAGAGCAATTAAATGGTTGGACCAAATGGGTAATACCTTATTCCAAGATGAGTATTTTTTCCCTTTTTTCCACAAGGGAGTCTAACATTACATCTCCTTTTTTTCTCTGTCTTTATGTGGGATGTGAGATATCAGGGGAGTTAGAGGTTGCAGTTCCATTAACTGACTGGAGACATTACAATGGATGATAGTTTCATTTGGTCTGCTATGAACTGTGCTTGCTTATAGGAGGTCTGCAGTATATTTACAGGCATGTAACATATGTCTCCGGCAGACGTGTTTTAGAGGAGTGAAACTGGTTGTAGCACAACACATAGGAGGCTGAGGAACACGGGGGGAAATGTTTAGACGATAGCCTTGAGAGGCTGCCTTCTTAATGGGCATGAAATAAAGAAGCAGGAAGTGTTCTGGGATGTGGAGAGACACATTTTCAGGCTAGTACAGGATACAAGTCAGGAGTATTATTGACCAAAATTGTAATGTTCCTTCCCCAGCAAGAAGGGCCCTAGTTCTACATCCCCATGATGAATTTCCAGCTTATTTGAACAGTTTGCTTATTTATCTTGGACAGAGACCATACTGCAGTCATCTGGGCTAGACTACTGTAATGTGCTCCTAATTGTTTCCCTTGAAATTGATCCGGAGCCTCTTTGGGGTGGAAAGCTGATATATTAAAAAATATAGCTCCATCCATGAAGCTGTTCAAATTTTAATCCCCCAGTTCTTGGGCAGCAGCCTTGCACTCCATGTCCCTGTCTGGCAGTTGCTCGCTGTTGGACATAGTCGGCTTTCTCTCCCTGGGCTGAGTCAGGCGCGGGCCGAAGGCAAGTCTTTCTTGTCCTCGGCTGTGGAACTCCCTGCCAGAGCCCCTTGCTGGCTGCCTTTAAGGCAAGCTGCAAGCCCTGTTTATTTCAGTTGGCCTATCCATGACTGTTTTATGGGCTCCCTACCTTTGTTTTTGCATCTGCTACCCTTTTGTTTTTCTCTTTCCTCTAACTAGTCAGGAATTGAATCTTTTGGGGCTGGCAGGTCCCTTTTGAATTCTGTGTGTATAGCATATTGTAACATGCTATTAGATTTGCTTTCTGCTTTTACTGTTTTGCATTTGGCTCTTTATGCTACTTGGCTTGCAATTGGTGCTTTAGAAAAGATCAAATAAATATATAATTGTGTCAAGTCTTGTTTTGTCTAAGAGGGTTAAATCCAGTATCCAAATATAGAAGGGTGTGTTTATGGGGAAACTTAGTACTGAGAGAATTAGAAAGAAAGCTCCAGTTAGAAAGAAAGCTAATTCCATGCCATTTGCAATGCCATGTTTTCTTTAAGAGAAAACTTCCACTGTAATTAGCAAGAAAGTGCAGCCTACCGGCCAATGCGTTACCTAACACAGAGCCCGCTATTCAGTCTTAGAAGTAGATCATGCTTTTATATGCTCCTCTGGAGACTGACGATACTGTGAAGTCCGGTATCAGCAAAACAGACGTCTAAACATGAGCAGAGTCAGGAAATCTTGTACAATAGATGATAAATAGTGATTTGATTCATTGGCCACTTCTGGAGGAAGCGTGTAAATGTAATTGTGGAATACAATGGTCTGTGCTTCTACCATCAAATACTAGAAATAAAGTGTCTATTTTCCATCCCGCATCGAATGATTTAACTGTTACATACATACCCAAACCCAGGTAGATGATGTTATTTGTGTTATGCTGGCTGCCAAGGGATCAACAGAAGTTCAGGTCTTTGTTCTAGAAACTGCATAGGAATCAGCAAAAAGACGTGCTTTACCTCACATTGAGATAAGTCTGATAACATCAACCAGGGGAATGAAGCAAACAACTAGGAGGAAGAGGAAGTAGCAGCCAAGTGCTGTACAAAAAGCAAGGGTCTTAGTTCAAATATTACCATCTGAAAATGGTTTATGGGCACTAAAACAGAGGCGTGAACCCAGGGGTAAGGTCATGCCACTTCGCTGAGCGTTGGGAATCCAGGAAGTTACATATCATCCATCTAAGGAAGTTCCAGTTGTAAAATACTATCAAAACCCAAGACATTTAGGGCAACTTGGTCCTGCAAAACAGTCAAATTATTAATCACTTGACTAAACCACATTAATCAGTACAGCCTAGTAGCCAAATTATTAATCAGCTTGATGAACTGAGCAATCTTGCAAAGAAATGAGCCTACTTGGAATTTTAAAAGTGATAAAAGATAGAGTGTGAAAGAAAATGACTGGAAAAGATACAAAATCTCCTCAAAACCAACATTATCTCTCATCTCACAGTTTCTATTTCATGCATCTCCAACAAGACCAAAAACTTGCATACAGGCAGGTATTCGGAAAGCAAAGTATTCGTTCTCTGTGCATGAGAAAAACAAATCTCTCCTTCCCACACACAAGCACACAGAGAAAAATAAAGATAAAGATAAAGGTAGAAGTGGGGGGGGGGGGAAGGAGAGGGAGTATTTGTTTTTTAATTGTGAGGAGGATTATTGTTAGGCTTTTAAGAGTAAAAAAACATACAGAAATTTAAATGCAATCAAAACATGTAAGATACATTGGAAGATGGGGCAAGGGTCTTTGAGGCCTCGAGAAGCCTCAGGTGATTTGAGGGAATAACTTGGTGTGTGATAGCACAGCCATCCCACTGAAGCAAGGAAAAATAAGGCAAAGGGTAGTAAACAAAGTTTGACCAGTGTATTTTAGTACTGGAAGTAATAAATAATAATTGTCGGTGGCAGCTGAGTGCTTCACTGACAAGAACAAGATGACAATAACTAACTTGTCCCAGATGAAGAACAAAATCTATTTTTTGTAGATATGGACGGCTAATTGAAAACTTGTGAACATCAACAATTATAGAATACAGAGAAGGGTCTTTCTGTTAGCTGTTAATGATACTTCCACTCCCTCAAAACGTATACTGTCTTTACGTTCCCTTCAAGAAGTGGCACAACGCTCTGCTTTCTTCAGACACTTGTGCTTTTTGTGGCTCTCCAGGCTGGAAATGTTCAGAACCTGAGCAAAGGTAGCAGTGGTTCTGCCGAGGAAGGGCCACCGCTTTCTAGAGCAGGTTGATGACACAGGCTATTGAGTCCTTACAGAGAATTGTTTGTCTTCTGGTTTTAGATGGCTTTAATTCCTCCAAATTGCTCCTTGAATAATAGGAAAAAGGCAATTTGAATTTCAGTGACAGATTGGACATAACAGGTTGCAACTATTAGGTCTAATTTTACCATACTGAGAAATAAAATTGCCTAAACATAAACATCGATCACTGATGCAGTAAATTAATTTGTACAGAAAAAGTAGTTTAACTGCAGTGCACATTAAACATAGAAAATTTTCAAAATTACAGCTCTCTGAATTAATTTGTACACTTGTTTACTTGTTAAAAGCAAAGCGTAACTTCTTTTTCTTTTTTTTTCCTCCTCTTTGTGATTTCAAATTGTGAAAAGCGAAGACAGTCATTGGTTGTCCAAAAAAGACAGATAGAGCTCTGCATCTGTGTGCGTAACTTAAGCTCTTTTTTTTTTTTTTTTTTGTTTCTGAACAGGTTAATAGAATTACTAAAGACCTCTTTGAAATATTGTTTCATCTAGCAAGCAAATTCAGCATTTTAATAGGCTTGAATTATGTTTTGTTAAGAATTGATGGTGTGAAGTAATTAAAAATTTTATGATTTGGTTCAGCAATGAGTTTACATTCAAGTGTGTCCTCAGGCTTATTTAAACTGTTGAAATCTTCCAAACTGTTTCATAAAAAATGTCATATGTATCTTCTTCCTTCTACTACCATCTCTTTTCAAAAAATCTGCACATACTACTGTCCCACATTTTAATATGGTACCTAGAGACTTAACATAGATGCTGGCCAACTTTTCTTCATTCTGGCAATTGCTATTTATAATATGCTTATTGTTTTATAAAATGAAAAAGAACATGCCTTTCTTATTTTAAGCCACGGCTATAATGTTACTGATCATATGCAATCACAAGTGTGTATATAAGCTTTATAAAGGTTGCCTGAGTCACAGTGGAACAGGATCTGCCAATGTGGCTTATTTTGATGGTATCTGGTGTCTACTGTTTTCAAGGACAGTAGTTCGATTCAAACACAATTCTGATAAGTGGCAGGTTTTCATGTCTTTAATGCCCTGACAAGGGCATCACTCTCAAGAGAGGGAGGTGAAACTATTTGGATGAGAATTTCTTCCCCTCTCCTTTGTGCTGACACACCAAGATAATAGACAATTAATAGCGAACCTTCTCTGCAGGGAAAGTCTAGGGTTATCACAAATATAAAGTGCTCATGAAGTGTTTGGACACAAAAGAGAGAGAAAAATAAAAATAAAAAAGTAGAAAACAGGACCAGCACAAGGCTTAATGTTCAATTACATGCTTTTTCACCTGAAATTATGGTGAATGATTTTTCAGTAGCAGCAGCTGTAACTTTTTAGACCTGGTTCACTGCTCATGACATCAGGCAAAGGACAAGAGGAATCTTGCCATTTGTATCTTTTTTTGTGGTAAGCAAGAAAGCTGGCTTGTGTATTTCCTGGAGATGCCAGTTAGCAGGGCTGACTGCTCTCAGTTACTAATCATGTCATGCTGTAAAGTTTACCCTGGTAGGATATGGAGGACAGGTCTAAATAAACTACTTCTTCACCGTATCTTCTGATCCAAGAACAGGCTTGCAGGTTGCTCTTCAGGCTCACCTTCAGTCTCATTGCTTCCATTTAGACCATATGTGGGATTACTTTCCTTTTCTGGCCCTCAGCGTGCGCACTTCCCCTTGCTCTGGGGGAAGGCTGGTTTACAAATTGTGAGTCTGTGCAGCCCTCGTTTTTTGCGTTGCTGTGCGATCCCAGCAACTCTCAGATGCTCCCAGGACAGCCCGCCACCCCTGAGGTCACCTGGAGAAGGAGTTGCTGGAGGTCAGCAGAGCGCTGCTCACGCTTGCACGTCAACAGGCAGACTGCCTTGGGGATTATTACAGTGGCTGTACCTATGCACCAGATTTAGCAACTGATGATGTGATTGCGTGCCTCTGTTGTCCAAGTAAACAGAGAAAAGACGTACAGTGTTTCCTGAAGTTAGACAAACCAAAGATTAGTCTAAACTGAGAGTGGAACAGGTTAACTGATCTTTCTTTACCCTAAGCTTTCATTTGTCCCTAGCAGCACTGAGCTGTCAATACAGTGTACAGCTACTGATAAGTGTGGGTTCTCCTCAGCCTGAAGAGATCTGTCTGATAAGATGGCCTTAAAAAAAGAGAGAGAGAGAAAGTACGTTAACTGCTTTGACTGCAAAATACCCCCTGGTAGCCGGAGATAAGACACCTTGAGCTGCTCAGAAGACCTTAGACAGGATGTAAATGAAGCCAATAATAAAAAAAAAATCATTTCAAATCCAGCCGCTATTCTGCTCTACTCTTATTTCCAGCTCTGACAGCAGAAGGCTTAATTTACTGTATTTCACACCAGGCTTCCATTCTACACTGAGGAAGGTACAAAGGGTTGTTTTAGATATAGGCTTTAAAAAGCAGAGATCTCTTTATTTCTGGAGAGGCCTCTATTTCAGACAGTTAATCATGAGTTTCAGCAGGCTTTGGTGAATGGAAATTATACAGAAGAGAGGGAAAATGCTGCCTTTTGCAAAGAATTTCCCCATCTTTTTTATAATTAAATCACCCAAATAAATCTGTATTAACATGAAAAGACTGAATGAAGCGTATATATTTTAAATGCAACTCTTACCTTGCAAAATTCAACATAGAAGGACTGATGTTCTGTAAGAGCGGAAGATGGTAGGTGTGACAGTTTACATGTGACCGTTTCATAGTAGGATTTGGTCTTCTGACCGTTCTGAACTGGGAAATTCATTAGGTCCCGCTTACAGGTTAAATCGCCTATAAGTGGAAGCCACACACACCTACCAACCTGTGCCTATCCCATGGCATTGACATCCACATGTGTTCCTACTCAAGTAAACTGGGGAAAATGAGGGTCAGGGAGGAAGGGCTGTATTGTCTTGCACGGCATTTTGACTACAGTGAAAAGGTTCCTGAGACACGCTGCCCCCAGTGTGACTGTGCTGCACTAGCGTGGGTGTAAGCATTTGTCTGCCATTCTGAGCGCTGACTTAGTTTAAAAACCAAGGTTACCTTTGCTCGGGGACATCACTTTTAACAGCTGTGCGGCACATTTGCACTAACAGCCAGATCTAAAAAAAGGGAGCCTAAAATGGGATGTGGATGGACTATGAGCAGCTAAATAGAAATGGTTGTCCAAAACCTAGCTCTCTGGGTTCACCCCGGTTTGGTAGGCACCTCTTTTTTTTGTGAAAAGTTTCTCAGGTATCTGTGGTTTGGCAGTCTATGCAAACCACCCTAGTGTGAGCATCTGGGTACCCATCGCCTTTGATCAGCCTGCTGCATGGAGAGCATTGTACTAAGCCCGGGACATGGTGAGCACTGTCAGCAGAAAGTGCTGTGTTCCTGTCTTCCCTATACAGGGGCCAGGTAGGTAAAAAATGGCACGAGGCCTTGATTCAGTTCCCTTAGCATCCTGGGCAGTTTCAAAGCCATGTTTCCTGCCTCTGAGCAGAGGCTCTTTGGTTGTGCAGAGATCTCTTCCCGTGGAAGCTGGGCTTGCTGGAGCAAAGAGTACCCTATTCATAGGGCTGGTAGAAGCACATTTGAGAAGGAACTGTTAACCTACTGAGAAGGACACTCATTTAGTCCAGGGGTTCTTGTAGTCTGGAACTTGTGCTTAGGTTTATTTTTGTTTTTATCCAGTGCCTCTTCAATGTATAAAGAGCCCTGTACTCCCCTCTCCCAGCTGAGTGCCCAAGCTGCGAGGTTGCAGACCTTTTCCTGGTCCCCCCCTAGGGCCCCATGAATCCTGCTTTCTTTGCTTCTTAGGCTCCTGGAGACACCTAAGTCCCTCTGCAGATCTAGGTCCAGAAGTTTTCACCTGTGTAAATAAGACTGCCACCACATCTCTGTCATTCTAAGAAATAAGCAGTTCTGTGTTTATTTACTGTATTTAATTCTAGCACACTGTAAAATAACACTGATATGTTTTTGAAAGTGTTAACTGCCTGCATTGCTTTCGCTTGATCTTCATTTCCTTTTACTTTCCATTTCCTATGAAAGATTTTGTGATATCTTTGCCTGAGTTTCTTTCAGATGCAATTATTTACTCCCTTCTTTCTCCCCACCTTATATTCCTTTCTTTTTGTTCTCCACAAATTGCCTTCTTTCTTTTCTTTGTCCTAGTTTAGCCCCCTCCAAAGTGTGTCTTGCTGTTCCTGTTCTGGTCTAGAGGCAATGAAGCAATGAATTGGGATTGTTGAAATGTAGGCACAGGTGGGAGGGACAGGCATACATGATAAAAAAAAGAGGGAAGGCGGCCGAGTTTGAGGTACACCGGCAGCAATCCCTGCAGACCTTCATGATTAAACTCCAGATTAACTGAAAGAAGGGCGATATTCAAATAAGGATCCACGGTGGTGTTTGGCATCTCACGGGTTTCTGCCTGCAAATCCTGCTCAGGGTCTCCATCTTTTGTCTGAGCCTCCAGCTAGGGAGGTTTTGACAGCCTGCCCTTCTCCCCGCGGGGTCTTGGGGCTGTGTGGAAATGGGGACTTGGAAGGCAGCTGTGAAGCAGAGTCTCCTTCAGCTCTCAGGGTCCGAGCCTCTGGACCATTTGATTCTGGGAAGGAAAGAGAAAGAACGACGCTTCTCTGACTTCAGACACGTTCCTTATATTGTGACCTGGGAAAGAAAGAAGCATTCAATGCATTTTAATACCTATATGCTACTGGAAAGTTACTTTGATGACTGGGACTGTGTTATAGGGGCTGCTGTCTCTGAGGCTTCTGTACACTTCAGCAGCTTTCAAAAGGAGCTGCAGCGTGGGGCAAGATTGGAGGGAGAGGGTTTCTGGTCCTATTCACGGTGTTGCCTGGGGAGGGCACGACCCAGTGAAAGCAGAATGCAGAGGGAAGTATTGGAGTCCAGTGAGGAGCCTGAACTGTTATCCCCTAGTCATTTGCTGTTCTTAATAAGCAGTACAAATACTGTTATCAGCACAACAAATGATAATGATTATTTTCTAGCAAAGACCCGATTGACTGAATCACTACTTTTAGTACATGAGGTTGTTAATATACAGATTCTTAGGCGATCATTATTATGTGCGCGTTTGCTAGAGTATTTGAATGGGTTTTTTGCTCTCCCATTATCTTGATTCTAAATGTAATTATTCTCAGGATGATTTTTTCTGACCCTAGCTTCAGATGGAACAAACCTGGTGGTCTCTGACTCATACTGTACAAACAAACACAAACAACTACTAAAAGAAACAGCAACTTAACAGCGGAAGAAATACAGTGTAAATGTGTTAGTCACATTTAAGCAGTGGACAAATGAGCTAATTTGAATCGCTTAGTGCTTGTATAGTCACAACTAAACAACCCCTGTAAATTAATTGTGTGACACGCGATTCCCAATTATGTAAAGCAGTATAATAAGCTTTGAGGATGGTGACTGTCATTAGTTATATGTACAGGTCTGTGGAAAATTACTTACTCTTTCTCTTTGCCTAGAGAGGTACAAAATACCGGCTTCCTTAAACAAGCGGAGGGTAGCTGTTTTCTTCTAGTTGCAAATTGGGTTTTGTGTATGATTTGAAAGGTGGAGCAGAATGTGAACTGCTTACATTTTCTTTAATTTGGCTGTAGAAGATGGAATTCATTGGGCTCCGTCTGTTCAAATGAACTTTAAGCAACAATCAAGGAAAACATTTATGCTCCTCTCTACATATGTAATAGTAATATGTCTTCTGAAGAAGACATAATGGAACTGGAGGCTTAGGTTACCTTAGGAGAGCAATACAGGAATGTTAACTACTTATGTAGGCATTAAAGGCATTTTATAAAAGCAAGCAGGTTTTTCCTGCGAGGTATTAAAGTGACTTATTTGTTGTTTCTAGGAGCTGCCTTTCTTCTGGTTATGAAATTTAAAATGGGGAAACCTCCCTACCAGCTGTCTCAGTTCTGTTGGTCAGGAACCCCTGGACATTTCTCCCTCAGTAATCTGTTAATGCATTTAATTGGTGCTCCCAAAGCAGTTTTGAAATATTGATAGATTTTTAAAACATCTGTAAATTATAAATAATTTTTAAAGTTCACATTTCTCTTTTGAATGCCCATTACAGAGTATTAGTTTTCAAGACATTTAATAAGTTATGAGACAAATGAGTGAGTTTAATGTGGGGTCACTGATGTGAAAAAAATGGTTATATTAAAGTTGCAGCTTTTCCAAAACTGTGTACATTTCTATTGAAAGTAAATGGAAAATATTATGTAATAATATATATTTTATTTACAGTGTCTTTAAAGACTAGCACTATCTAATTCTATTAAAAACTTCAAAACCGTAGTTTGTTTCAGTGACACGTTACACCGTCACTGAAGTCATGTTAATGCTTAAACACTACCCTTTGATGTTCTAGTTATTTAGATCTATTCAGCACACAGCACACTATTGTTTTATTTCAGCAGTATCTAACCTCTTCGTTTACTATTTATTCACACCTGCATATTCCCCTAAGATTCCTTATCTCATTTTCAAGGTAGCCCTGCAGACAATTAGTGGTGGTAATAATATAAAATGTGTCCACCACTAAAACCTGAAACGGCCATTACAAGTAAACTGTATGATATATAATAACCACTCCACTCAATTACCTGCACAAAAATGCAAGGATTTAAAACTGTGGAGCTCTATCATATATCCAGTTAACTGACCTACCTACCTGCTATTTAGTCCTTCCTTTCTTACAATTCAAATTCTGTCTTGTAGCATGCCATCTGGTGAATTAGCAAAGCTGTACATTTGTATGCGTTGTCCATCCCTTTCAATATGTGTGTGTGAGCACATACATGTGTACGCAGTGGTATATGAACAGGTCTTTGGCTGGTGGTGGGACAACAAATAATAGCTACACAATAATTCAGTGCATACATGTGCACTCATAATCCATATGCCTGTGGCAGTATGTACTAGATGTGTTTATGTGCTGCTGCTTGGTATACTTGATTTGTCATTTTTAGTATCTATTCCCACCCTGTGTAACCCATTGTTATAAATTTTGTACCTGTTAAAGAAACCTTGCTATTTAGTACTTCAGATGGGGTCCTGGGGGATAGTTGTTGTGTGACCAGTCTGCCGTCACCGTTAAGGGGTCAAAGTAGCGAGAATGTATCAGCAGGACCCGGGCCTGGGGGTGTCTGTCCAGCTAAACTGCTGGGCTTTCTTTTTGGTTGGGTCCAGCAGCTTACGCATGTTGCCAGCTCTGTGTTTCAGGGGGAGGAAGGATTTTTCTTGCAGGGATGGCTCAGACCTGGGAGATACGGGTTCTGTTTCCTCCTTTGAACAGATTACATTTGTAACCTGAGGCAAACCGCTCCAGCCTGTCTGTGCCCCAGTTACTTGAGCAGCAAAATGGGGAAAATAGAAAACTGCTGCTTACAGGATATTGAAAATACTAATTTGTTCATATTTGTAAACTCCGTTCTATCAGAGGAACCTTATGTATTACGGCACATAAAGGTTTCCTGGCATTTGCTTTAGGAATGTGGCCATTTGTCTAGTGGCAGCAAAAACGTGTTTAAATCATACAGAAAAATAAGGCATGATAAAGCAAGTGCCCTGAAGCGTATTCCAGCCAAAGCATGCATATGTCATAAACCTTCCTGGTGACTAAGTAACGTTTTTCTGAAGCAGTACTGTTAATTCAGTCAGCAGCACTAGGGATAAGATCACTTTTAAGACCTCACGACTACTGGGGTTGGCACATGAGTGGCTGGCTGCTAACTCCACAGAGGTGCTTTTGTGCTCTGATGCTTCCCCCTTCCTCCCTCCCCTTTCGTGGGATAACTCCTTCTGGTATTACTTCACTTTTCTGTTAGTGAGCACTTTCCCCCATAAATATGACTGAACAGGTGTTACTCTGCTACTAACTGAGTTTCCAGCTGTCCTCCTCCAACACAGACCAGGCAAAATCTGTTGTTTCATCCTATTAGACAGACTAGAGAACTATCAAGCCCGAGATGGAGGTCTTCCTCGCAGGATACGGTAGTTTTGTTGCCAGAAGATGGTCAGGAAGGCCTGGCTGGCTAACAAAGACAGTCCTTCAGCTGCTGGGTGTAGTTCCAGTTTTGCATCCCCTTTGGCAGCAGCACAGAGACTGCTGCAGTGTGGCCAGCCAGCAAAATTAGGAAATAAGGACCTCTTTTATTTACTCAGGCTGCTGAATCATGGGCATTCCTGTCTGCTTGGAGAAAAGTCAGGCAGCTCTACTTTCCACTGGAAGTCTCAGGAGTGCTTGGTACTTTCATCTCAGAGTGTTCACACACTTGTTTTAATGTGCTTTATGGAAATGGTGAAA
Source organism: Calonectris borealis (assembly GCF_964195595.1). Taxonomy (NCBI): domain Eukaryota; kingdom Metazoa; phylum Chordata; class Aves; order Procellariiformes; family Procellariidae; genus Calonectris; species Calonectris borealis. The sequence continues at coordinate 52,109,290 of NC_134313.1, forward strand.
CTCAGCAAGTACAGTTGGTGTAGAAAAACATCTGCACTAACTATTCACACACATTTGCATCTTTAAATAGACTTTTAGGCCTTGTAGCCGATTTCCAGCAAAGTTTTTTGGTTGTGAGTGCTAGAGCTTTCTTAGAGTCAGCGAGTGTGAAGTGACTGGTTCCAAAAATTAAAAATTTACATGGACACGTTAAGTGCATCACACTGAAACTCAGAATACTTGCCGTAACACAAAAAAGGCATTTACAGTAAGTAGTACTTAGTGAGTGCTGAAGGAAAAAAAAAAGTTGATACAGAAAATATATTTTAAAACTCCATATACACTCTGTCGAATACCTGGAGCCCTATTCTGCCCCCAGATAGATGCGTACCACTCCTGGGGTCTTGTATGTACGCATCTGAAGTTGGTCCAGAGTATTTTAAAATAGCTTTTTGTAACATTAAAAATCAGTATTTGTAATGTTGACATAGCTCAGTGGGTAGCTGTCTGCAGATTTATATATACGTGGCTGTATGCAGAGTAGCAGCAAACTGTATTTTCTATAAGAGTGATCGGCAAAAACAGGTTTGCCCAACAGCGGGTCAAACTTTACCCCAACACAGAGTTGGCTGTGTGGGAAGTGCCCCTGGGAAAGTGGGAGCGGAGTTCACATCCCGAGCCTGCTGGTTAGCTGCGGGGACCTTCCCTTTAGCTCCTCCGTCACGGCTTTGAGTGCCCAGATCCGCTCACCCAATGCCTGCGCACATGGAGTAGCCTCGGCGCATGGTAGCAAGCTGCGGATCACTGCTATTTTGAAGGAGGTGCTTTTAATGGTTGCACGTTAATTTTATGGTGTGGCATCTTTGTGGGGAAGGGTGGGGTGACAGCAGGAGAGGCAATGCCATCCCTCACGTCCTGCTGTAGCAGTAGTTACTCACAGTCCAGGTTTCCTTCTTGATCGCTGTCCCCAGATCCATTCTAGGCAGCCCCTAAGCTCACCAGGCGCGTTAGTCCATCGCACACAGTGTTCACACAGCCTTCAGCTTGGAGTCTGCACAGCGAAAGTCGCTGCAGCAAACGTTTCCCTTCTCGCAGAAGCAAGGTTTCGAAAGTCCTTTGGCAGGTCGCTGTCGGCCGACAGGCCGGGCTTTGGGAGCCCTTTGTGTGAGCGCAGCCCAGGGGCCCTCCTTCCGGAGCGTGGTGGCCGGCCGCCGGCGCCCCTTCCACGCCGACTCTCCCCCGCCCCGCCGCGCCGGGGGGAAGCCGGGGAAACGTGTTGGCCGCATTGTTAGGCGCGTACTCAGGAAAATCCTGTTGTCCTCCGCCGTGCGCTGTGCGGAATTCCCCCTGCCTTGCTGGTTCTTAGGCAGCTCTGAGAGATTGAGAGATTTTCACATTTCAGGTTAAAAGGACGCAAGTCGGACCTGCAAGTGGTTTGCTCTTCTCCTTTTTGCACAAAGAGAATTACTCTGCAGAATTATTACGGGCTTGTATTAAAAACCCAACAGCAAAGTGACATGCAGAAACATTTATGTTTGCCAGTTGGAAACTATGGCTCTGTGCCGTAGTTACACTATTCCCCCTCCGCTTTCCTTACCTCGTATAAAAGCTAACGGAAAGACTCCCAAGCAAACAAGGAGAATCGGATGGGGGAAAGGGGCTGCCGTTGCTTATTCCGTGGTCACACTCAGCGCTTGATCCCGACCCTGCTGCCAGCCCGCTGAGATGCATGAGCCAGGGGGAATAGTTGTATAATAGGTAAAACCGGGCAGGCAGTGGCCACAAAAAGGAAGTGATTTACTGCTGTGTCAGTGATGGTACACTATTTATAACACTCGCTATATATTCCTCTAAACATTTATACAATAATATATCATTTCTGCGTAGGATATACATTTTAATACTAAATTTGGTTACAAAATATGTTGCGTAGGCAGTCACAGACTATTTTTCTTCACTCAGTTGCTTGACATAAATTCCTGTTTATCTGCCGGCAGTGGTCATATGTCAGAAATAGATTTGATTTTTAAAGGACAAAAGGTTTTTGCATTTAAAAGACCTGGCTGAAAATGTTCATTTAAAATAAAATTTAAAAATGTAGCAAAAATTAACATCTTTTTGTGTGAATAGTTGTTCCACTGCTCTGATTATTTCCAGTTGTAGAGTCAAACCCAGCAATTTGAAAGGGCAGTACAGAGATTTACATCAAAAGTCTCCTGTGAATATTGCAATCATTAATGTACCAACTTAAAAACTCACCTGGCGTATTATTTCATATGTATGACAATGAGTAACTTTGCTTCAGTTCATTGGGAAGCATTTTAGCAGATGATAGTACTTTTGCTGGAAGGGAGGATTTTTATTTTTCAATTTTATCTTAAAGAAACAAACACTTTGTTTTCAGTTCAAAGACATGGTACTTGGGCTAGGGTTTGGTTCTATCATTTAAATACTAAGCACTATTAGTGCAGATCCCTATGTAGGTAAAACAGATACACGTGTGTGTGTGTGCGTGTGAAAGGTATGTGTAATTTGTGAAACCCTCCTCTTCAAGATGTAAACAAGAGGATAAAAACCCGTGCAGTTTCCAACTTATCCTGAAAAGCATTGTGTCAATGGGCAGGCATCCAGCAATGGTGTTTGGTTGTTTTCTCAGGGTTAGATGGTTGCCATCTGGCATTGATAGTGAGATGGCGTTGTCATCAGTTTCTAGATGCAGGAAAGGAATGAATCCTCATCTGTTTCCTGTGGATAAGCAAGAGGTTGATAATCTAGTAAAATCTTGTTACCTTAAAGAAAGCAGGCTTGGAATTTGTTTACATAATATAGACCGGCTCTAACTTTTATGTTGGTGTAGTAAATTTCTTGAGAGAAGGCCGAAGATGTTAAGAAACTTACTGCTTTGCAAGAATACCTCAAAAAAGATATTTTTCAAGAGGCTTATCCTGCCTTTTATTGGTGTAATCACTTTTACTTTTAAAAGGAAAAAAACCCCAAGCATCGCCCCTGGAAAATAATAAAAGGATTATTTGATGTAGAGTGGTCTTTCAAGCATTCTTTTAATATTTTTAAAGAAGTTTTAGGTTGAGATAAGTGTGATCATTGTGGTGTTGTAGTCTACATTTAAAACAAAAGGTGGAAAAATTGTAGAGCACATCTGTTGAAAAAAATAGTTACAACTTGCCCTCTCTAGAGGTGAGGTAATATCATGGACAACTAGTTCAGTTTATTATCTGGCTAGCATTTCTGTTTTGTCTTTTCCTTGTTACTCGTAAATCTTTCAGCTTTTACCATAATTGTTTATCATTTTTCCTGTTTCCAGTTTTTTACAAGTCGCTTTGTCTGTGATCACCTCACAGTACAGGTTCTGCTGGACTAAGGAAGTTCAGCTGGCTGAGGCCTTTGCAAAAAGGAAGAAGTGGTGGGCAACCTCTTGAACTTAAAAAGGGAAAAAAAATGCTGTTCGCATCTGACCCTTTTGAAACTTTCTCATTTTCCTTGATCCTAGCTGTCGGTTTGTTAGTTTGTTTTGAACATTTAATGATCCAGCTGCCAGCTTTCAGTAACTGAATTGTATCGTTATTGGAGAAATCTGGTTGCACTTTATTAGAGAAAACATCACTGTTCATACTGTTGTCCTGTTCCTCCCCTGTAATTTTTCCTATTATTGTTTAGAATAACACCCAAGTCTCTCTCAGTAATAGCCTTTAAAAGATTTCTGTGTTCAGAATCAACTTCAAGGGAAAAAAAAAACATGTGGCAAAGCAGGGGGAATCTTTTTATTAAATATTAGGCCAGTGGGTTGACTGTATTAATTTTAAATCATTCCTGTAATATTTTCTCCTTTCCTTTGACTCTTCAGATGCTCACATAATATGCAAATCATTTTACAATGGATACAAAAGAAACATTAAATATATTAAAATCTGCATTTTAATAAAGTTGTCAATGTATAATACATATCCTGCAACTGAGAAAGAATGATAAAAAAGCAATAAAAAGGTAATATAGGCACAGAACTATTTAATAACTTTTAATGTTTTACGGTCTGATAAAAATAAATGTGGTCTTGAAGCTATTGGATACAGGTGTAAGAAATATCCTAGTCTGAGTTTAATATGTTTTAGCTATTTAGGAGTAGCAGATCTGCATTGTTCATATGCATTTGCTGTCTCCTTTGAACTGTAGGGATTAAGCTTGTGGGCATGTGTTTTTCTCATTTCAGATGGAGTGGATGTTGAGGATGACCCCACTTGCTCATGGCCAGCATCATCGCCTTCTAGCAAGGACCAGACTTCCCCGAGCCATGGAGAAGGTTGTGATTTTGGTGAAGAGGAAGGAGGCCCAGGGTTGCCCTATCCATGCCAGTTTTGTGACAAATCGTTCAGCCGCCTCAGCTACTTAAAGCACCACGAGCAAAGTCACAGCGACAAGCTCCCTTTCAAATGCACGTATTGCAGTCGTCTCTTCAAACACAAACGGAGCAGGGACCGCCACATAAAGCTTCATACGGGAGACAAGAAGTATCACTGCAGTGAGTGTGATGCAGCGTTCTCAAGGAGCGATCATCTTAAAATTCACTTAAAGACTCATACGTCCAACAAGCCATATAAGTGTGCCATTTGTAGACGTGGATTCCTGTCATCTAGTTCGCTGCATGGTCACATGCAGGTTCACGAGAGGAACAAAGATGGCTCTCAGTCCGCTTCCCGGATGGAGGACTGGAAAATGAAAGACACTCAGAAATGCAGTCAGTGCGAAGAAGGCTTTGATTTTCCTGAAGATCTTCAGAAGCACATTGCAGAATGTCACCCGGAGTGTTCCCCTAATGAAGACCGATCTGCTCTTCAGTGTGTTTACTGTCATGAACTCTTTGTAGAGGAAACGTCTCTGGTGAATCACATGGAGCAGGCTCATAATGGTGAGAAGAAGAATTCATGCAGCATTTGCTCTGAGAACTTTCATACTGTGGAGGAGCTGTACAGCCACATGGACAGTCACCAGCAGCCAGAGTCGTGCAACCACAGCAACAGCCCATCTTTGGTAACTGTGGGCTACACCTCAGTCTCTAGCACCACTCCGGATTCAAATCTCTCGGTGGATAGTTCAACAATGGTGGAAACGGCTCCCCCTATACCAAAAGGTCGTGGAAGGAAGCGGGCAGCTCAGCAAGTGCCAGATATCACTGGTCCTTCAAGTAAACAGGCAAAAGTTACCTACAGCTGCATTTATTGCAACAAACAGTTATTTTCCAGCCTTGCAGTTTTGCAGATACACCTGAAAACTATGCATTTAGATAAACCCGAACAAGCCCATATCTGTCAGTACTGTTTGGAGGTATTGCCATCTCTCTACAATCTGAACGAACATCTTAAGCAAGTCCACGAAGCTCCGGATCCAGCACTGATTGTTTCTACCATGCCTGCCATGGTATACCAGTGCAATTTCTGCTCTGAAGTGTTCAATGACCTCAACACCCTTCAGGAACACATCCGATGTTCTCATGGATTTGCCAACCCTGCTGCTAAGGACAGTAATGCATTCTTTTGTCCCCATTGCTACATGGGATTTCTTACAGATTCTTCTCTGGAAGAGCATATTAGACAAGTCCATTGTGATCTTAGCAGTTCCCGTTTTGGTTCCCCTGTGCTTGGAACCCCAAAAGATCCAGTGGTAGAAGTGTATTCTTGTTCTTACTGTACAAATTCTCCAATATTTAATAGTGTTCTTAAACTGAACAAGCATATCAAGGAGAACCATAAGAACATTCCTTTGGCACTGAATTACATCCACAATGGAAAAAAATCCAGAGCCATGAGTCCCTTATCTCCTGTAACCATTGAGCAGACCTCTTTAAAGATGATGCAGGCAGTTGGAGGTGCTCCTCCTCGTCCTGCAGGTGAATATATTTGTAATCAGTGTGGTGCTAAGTATACTTCCTTGGACGGTTTTCAGACTCATTTAAAAACACATCTTGACACCGTCCTGCCAAAACTGACCTGCCCTCAGTGCAACAAGGAATTTCCAAATCAGGAGTCTCTGCTGAAGCATGTTACCATTCATTTCATGATCACCTCAACCTACTACATCTGTGAAAGCTGTGACAAGCAGTTCACTTCTGTGGATGACTTGCAGAAACACCTACTGGACATGCATACATTTGTGTTCTTCCGCTGCACCTTGTGCCAAGAGGTTTTTGACTCCAAAGTCTCCATTCAGCTACACTTGGCTGTGAAGCACAGCAATGAAAAGAAGGTATACAGATGTACATCTTGCAACTGGGATTTCCGAAATGAGACTGACCTACAGCTTCACGTTAAACACAACCACCTGGAGAACCAAGGCAAAGTACACAAGTGCATCTTCTGTGGCGAGTCCTTTGGTACGGAGGTGGAGCTGCAGTGTCACATTACTACGCACAGCAAGAAGTACAACTGCAAGTTCTGCAGCAAAGCTTTCCATGCTATCATCTTGCTGGAAAAGCACTTAAGGGAGAAACATTGTGTTTTTGAAACAAAAACTCCAAACTGTGGAACAAATGGGGCATCTGAGCAGGTTCAGAAAGAGGAAGTGGAACTCCAGACCTTGTTGACAAATAGCCAGGAGTCCCATAACAGCCACGATGGCAGCGAGGAAGATGTGGACACATCTGAACCTATGTATGGCTGTGACATTTGTGGAGCAGCTTATACCATGGAGACTCTCCTGCAAAATCACCAGCTTCGAGACCATAACATTCGACCAGGAGAAAGTGCCATAGTGAAGAAAAAGGCTGAACTCATTAAAGGGAATTACAAGTGTAATGTGTGTTCTCGAACATTCTTCTCTGAAAATGGGCTTCGAGAACACATGCAGACACACTTGGGACCAGTGAAACATTATATGTGCCCAATCTGTGGCGAGCGGTTTCCATCTCTTCTGACTCTTACTGAACATAAGGTCACACATAGTAAGAGCCTGGACACTGGAAACTGCAGGATTTGCAAGATGCCTCTCCAGAGCGAGGAGGAATTTTTAGAGCATTGCCAAATGCACCCTGACTTGAGGAACTCCTTGACGGGGTTCCGCTGTGTGGTGTGCATGCAGACAGTGACCTCCACGCTGGAACTGAAAATCCACGGCACATTCCACATGCAGAAAACTGGAAACGGTTCTGCTGTGCAGTCCACGGGGCGCACACAGCATCTCCAGAAACTATACAAGTGTGCTTCTTGCCTGAAAGAATTCCGCTCAAAACAGGATTTAGTGAAACTTGACATCAACGGTCTGCCATACGGTCTGTGTGCTAGCTGTGTTAATCTCAGTAAAAGTGGTAGTCCAAGTGTCAACATCCCTTCAAGCAGTAACAGACAAGGCATGGGCCAAAATGAGAACTTGAGTTCCATTGAGAACAAAAGCAAGGCAGGGGGACTGAAGACTCGATGTTCTAGTTGCAATGTTAAATTTGAATCAGAAAGTGAACTCCAAAACCATATTCAGTCAATCCACAGAGAGCTTGTTCCAGACAGCAACAGTACACAGCTGAAAACACCACAAGTATCTCCAATGCCCAGAATCAGCCCCTCCCAAACTGAAGAGGTAACCCTTTTTTCTTTGCTCTTGACACCTTCCATCCTTTTGGAAAAAATCCCCCTTTTTTCAAGCCGTCTTATCACTTGTCATGAAATGCTTAGGCTGAACCATGTTACATTTCCATCCGTAGCCATTAGCTAGTAATTACTTGCTTCTTGATATACCTTACATCTTGGATTGAATTGTGCGGAATAGGACTAATTCCAGTCTCCCTAGGATATTGTCTTCTGTATCACTGAGGAGACCTATCTTCATGCCAGCACAACTGAGATCTGGAATCTTATCCTAGCTCCCTTACATGTTGGAATCCCCAGCTAGGAGTTGTGCTTCCGGCAGAGAGCATTAATGACAGAGGAGTAGAATAGAGGAGTGAGCCAAAATGCTGGCATAAGAGGTGGATTTTTAAAAAATATTTGTGAGCAACAAATTGAGGGGTTTTTTTGTAAATTGTGTTGTAGACATTCATTTTCCCCTCTTATAGCATATTTTGATTAAGTAGAAGTGCCTAAGGTAAATTGGGAAATCAGTCCTTTGGATGCAATTCCTTGTTGTGTTTTTCTTTCCATTCCTGATGAACAACATTTTGATGTCACTGAAACACGTCGTGCCTGATGATTGAAATCCCATTCATGCAGCATAACTTAGAAAGTAAATACATGTTTCAGAAAAAAAGCAAAGGGTCAAACTCTTGAGAGATCTCATCTGCTTCCTCAGTCACCAGTGACCAAGTAATACGGGAAGGTAGGGGGGTCATGTACCGAGGGAAGGCAATCTGTTTTATCTTCAGAAACATTATCAATAGAATGACTTTAAGTTAGTATTTTAGGCATGGTATCTTGCATAAAGACCCCTTATAGTGCAGGAAGCCTAAAAACACAGCACAAACAAATGTTAAGAAATAATAGCTTTTGTTTCAAGAAAGCTTTTAGCCTGTAATGGTACAAGCATGGTGCAACCCATTGCTGTGAATGTGTATGGATACCCTGTGGCAAGGGAGCTGCTGCTCTTCCATCACCTTCCTCACTCCCTGTTTGTGAGCCCATCTGTTGGGTAAGAAGTCTCTCAGTGTGTCATCCAACAGTGTTGTGCAAACTGGAGGGTAGGAGGGAGGCCGAGAGGGAGGAGGGGAGATACATGAAGATATGTGGGCCAAGAGCTAAGTATTTGTGGAGCTACCAAGAACATAGCTGGAGATAGGTTGGGAGACAGCCACTGGGGCAGCACAGGGCCTGGAGTGCCACGAAGAGAGAAGTGGAGCTGGGAGACGAGGGTGAAGTACCAGGCAGGATGCATCTGCCGGGGAAGGGTCCTATGCTTTCACGACTTCTGCATCTCCAGTTTGCACATTGGGCCGTGGTGGGGGACTCCTGGAGAATGGGATGTGGTGTGGAGTTTATGGAAGGAGCAGGTTGTTAGACTGAGAACTGCAGGTCTGAGGAAAACCTTCTTTTCAAAGAAGAAGGAAAAGGAATGGCTCCCATTAGGTGCAGTTTAGGCCACTGATGGTCCTGTAGTACTGCTGCGGGGTGGGAACCACAGAATTACCAGCTGCATGTTTTTGATAGATTCAGAGTCATCCCGGTTTGTTTCTGTCATCTTTCCCCGAGTGACTACTTGAAATCTCTCTTCCCAGTCATTTTGGAAGCCAATTCTTGCTACCTCAAACACTATCAGAATCATGTGTGTTAAGACAGTTACCATGATAAGATATTACCAACTTGTCTTTCTCTTGCTTGTGAACTAGGCAAAAAGAGATCTGGGAGTCTTTCGTGGTGATGTAAGATCAGTTACCTTCAGTGTCATCAGTGAATCTTCTTGTGCTTGGATCATGTATAATCAGAGTTCTTATGTCTTCTTCTGATTGGCATCATGTTCCTCTTCTTGCTCCTCTCAATTTTTGTTTTAGAAATGTATTTAAGATTAAAAAGCCTTTTAAACTACAGCAAGATTTGTGAATAGCATTTGCCTGCTTTCAAATCACCATTTGCCCCCCGCTCCCATTCAGAGCTTGTAAACTGATTTTTCAGTGTCTATGATTCTAGTCTCCACAAAAGTAACCTAGACTTTCAGATTTTTTTCTCATGGGAAGCACAAAGCTATCAAGTTCCTGATGGAGCATTACTACTTCTGGAAACCATAAATGCATGTTTGTAAAATCCTGAAAGATAAATTTATTTTTCTAACAGATATTACTGGTTTCAAATTGTAGTGACGCAAGCATTATAGCAATGAGAATCAAAATTGAAAGTGGTAATACACAAAAGTTTAACACTATAGATTGGATGTCCAGGCTGAGGGAAATGAAAACATAAGCATATAACACAAACAATAAAAACAAATTGGATTTCTAAAATTTGTTATTAGTCAGTGGCTTTGCTACTGCACTGGAAGGATATTTCTTGAATTGAATGGGATGTTGAAGACGGCTACTTAAACATGCTATTTTGGGGAAATTTTCAACCTAAAAATAATCATAATATTAAGGAGTGAAGGTTTCATTTGCGTTATTGACAGTCATGTGGTTTGAGATTTCAACCTTTTTATAAAGAACATTTCATTCCCGAGGCAAGAAAAATATGGAGACTAGTTAATAGTGCTGAACACCCTTTGTTACTCAGTAATAGATTACCTTGGTAAGAGTACTAGGAAATATCCTTTTAAGGTCAAAGATAACACTAAAAAATGTCACTTCTGGCTTCTTTGCCAAGTATTCTCATGGTTGAACTAGAAAACTTCCCTTTTTAGCCTGTACTCGATAATGTGATAGGGTGCAATTACCCTAACATGGTATAATGTCATCAGCTGAGCTATCACCTGCTGAGCTCACCCTGCTTGCCAAGTGAAAGATGTTGACCTGAATCATCTTCACTGAAAGTTACCTTTCAGTTGGGATGGGGAACAGGTCAGAACTCATTAAACCCATCATACTGCTGAATCTAGTACCCGGAAGCTATCAGACAGACTTAAACAGGCAGATTGTGGATAGCCAGCTATTGAAAGAGCTCTAAAATTGGTAAATCTGTAACTTACTCTCTGAGCTTAATGACATGCTGAATTCAGGTTGTAGATTTCTAGTAAAGATCTTGAATCATTGCCAGCACACTGTTAGGCTAGGATAATAAACTTCTTGGTGATAGTTAATGTTTAAAAGTGGAGAACAAGATCTGATATTATAGTGAATTGGGAACTAGACATCAGTCCTTTTTCTGTCACTCATTTGCTTTGTTGACTCAGACAAATCTAATTGAACATCTCTGCTTCATTTTCCTTACTCAGAAAATAAGATTGATAGTTCCTGAAAAGTGTGTTGCCATGCTTAATTGTGATACATTTTTTGTAAATCACTTGGAAGATGAAAAGCAGTGTTCAAGAAAAACTGTGTGGCCTTGCTTCCCTTGTTCCTCCTTGATATGCTGTCATGCACCTAATGAGAGAACACCTGACTCAGCAGAAGGTGTGCCCTCACTTCTCAAGCTTCACAACTTCTGTATCTGCAGAATCATACCAGCGTAACTGTACAATAATAGTTATATTGTTAATTGCTTAGCTGGCAGGGGAGGAGGGAATGGACTCCAGCTTACACCAACAGTTTACTGCTAAAACCTATCTTATGCTAGTGTATCCATATGTGCAACTGCGCTCAGTTTGGGGTCCTGTTGGTAACTTCCAGAGAGATGCTCAGCGAGCGTAATTGCTTCTGTAAGTAGCTTAAGTTATGTATCACTTTGTTCCATGAATGTGAAGCTCATGTGAGTACTGTATTACCTGTGGCAATGCAGACAGTCCTTCATTAATAATACAAGAACACTCTGGGTTTTCTGGTCCTGAGAAGAGAAGGAGCAGTGCAAGTACACTGCCAAATTACTGCAGGAATAAATATGCTTATTTAGGTGTTGCAAAAGACTTGCAGAAACTCAATATAACAGAGAGTATCAAAAATGCTGGACAGAGGAAAGAACTAGCAACTGTCACACCATCTGAAGAACAGAATAAGTGTGAATCTGGGGCTGCTCTTCTGTCCTGTTGTGGTTGTGCAGAGCTGTATGCCAGGATGGGCATGTCACAGCAGGGGACACTGGGCACATCACACCATTCTGGAAGGAGCCGTGAAAGTGCAGGCTGACAATGAGCTTGTGGAGACAGGGTCACAAAATTCAGATGCTGCGGAGAGCTGGTGGCTCCTTGAAACTCAACTTGCCTGACTTCAGATGAATCCAGAAATGGTATCAACCTGGGAGAAAGAATGGAGCTCAGGTAGGTGTACTGTTTTATCATTACATTTTTTTCTCTTTATTCCTGGGCCCTGAATCTACCTTTCTTCTCTTACTATTCCTCCCCCCTTCTCAAAACACTGCGAGACTCACAAAGACAGAAAACAGGTACTGCCTTTTGAAGTAGCTGGTTTGTTTCAACAGCATGCACTGGCAGTCAGAGGTGGAAAGAAGAGAGAAAAGACTCTGAGCAACCCAGAAATATTCCCAGATGCATGCTTTTGGCAGGGCAGGCAATAGCGTTTTAGCAACATAAATCACTGGCTTTTAACTGAAAAAAATGCACTGAAATCAATAGTCATGCATTTAATTGAAATACATAAAGAAATTAAAATAATCCTCCTCATCAGCAATCCAAGCTGATCATTCTGTCTACAGGATTTTTATGAATAAGCACATAAACTTGTAATGTAAACATAAGAAGTAGTGCCTTGGGTTTCCTGTCAGTGAATCCAGGCCCAGAACAAGTGATGTTCATGCTGGATTTTGGATTTGGGGACAGAAAAAGCTAAAGAAGGTTTGTTGCTGGCACAAAGATTTGGCTTTGAAATAGTTTGTGGAACTAATCTGTGGCAAACATATTTTCTGCTTCTGGAGTTTCAGAATGAGCTCACTAAAAATACCGTTTTTGTCTTCTTGCATCATTTTGACATTGTTTTCAGGAAGGTATTGTTTAAGATGTGACCATATATATTTTTAGGAAGGGCTACCCTGTTTTTCTTGCCACAGTAGGCCACCTTCACATTACACTATGCTCTGATTTCTGGTCCACTCTAATTTCTGGCAGTCCACTGCCATGGACTGACTGACAAGATACAGGCTTAAGCATTTCTCTTCTCTTTGTCTTCACACTTTCAGTAGTGAGCTATCAGACAGAGTCCTCTCTGAATTTGACAAGGATGGTGTTATTTATTATCCTGTGCTGTAAATCCCACCAAAGTTAAGCAGCAAACTTTCCACCTTCTCACACACACACCATGAAGTCAGTCTGTGAAAGGAAGCCCATGTGTTGGCTGGGAGCTGCTGAACAGAAGCAAGAGGGATAATTGCAGTGAGATTTCTTAGTTTCCTGTCCACTGATCATTAAAATCTAATACTGTTTGTCTGTCTTGTTATTTGTCAGAGGCTTCAGATGGGGAATTTGGAGAGGCACCTTCTTCACACCTGTGGAAAACTCTGCATGAGAGGAAGAAAGGATAATGTGTTCTCTGAAGTTTTCAAGAGCACCAAACCAAGATTTCTATGAAAAAATGCAGTGGGGGGAATGCCTGCTTGAAGGAAGGCAGACCTGGAGAGGGACACAGGGATGTGGACCTTAAGCATCTCTAGAGAGGGCAAATCTAGATTCAACAAAACTTTATGAGACAAAACATCCTGAGATGTACACTCCAACAGGTCAGCTGTGCAGCCCACTGTCCTCATGGGGCTTTCCCTGTACGTGTATCTGCTGGCCAATTGACCAGGGTAACATGCCACAATTTCCCCTCTGCACAGCCCCAGTGGAAAATCAGAATAGTGATGAGTATTTGTATTCTGACCTCAGATTGGGTAGAAACAACAAGAAATTTCCCCTGTTTTTCTAGCCTGATTATCTTTAGGAGCAAGACATGGAAAATCATGGCATGTCTCTTTTTGTCTGCTGGTTTGCATACTTCTAGAGAGTTCTCTCTCTTCCCCCTCTTACTTTTGGACTATGCTTGGCCAGTTTCAAGAAAAACTTCATAGATGAATACGAATCTCAAGGCCTATAAAGTTTTTACAATGTTTGGGAAGAGAGGTGACCCAGCAGGTGATAGAATCCAGACAGGAAAGAGGCCTTTTGGAGATCCAAACCAGGAAGATGGCTTTAACTGAAGTTCATAGCTGGTTTTTACGCAAAAGTCAATCAGTCACAAGAAATAAAGCTATAAGAAACCATGATCCGTTCTTTGTGGTGCTCACAGACCAACTTTTTAAGTGACTGTAAATGTTTTGAGAAATGTTTTTTATCACTGCTCAATAAAGTTGTTATATGTAATGTGTCTATTATTTGTCTCATACAACAAACATAACACCCAAATTTGTTACTCTATCATCAGGGAAATAAAATGGGCTAACTATTATTTTAAAATGGATAGGTAGCCCCAGTACTGCTTGTTTCACGAAGTTGTACTAAATGAACATAAATGAACCACCTGATATGTGGCATCTTGTTAAAGAGTCCTCTTCTTTGACCTCCCATATCTCTGTGATGGCCAGTAATTGATCTTATGCCCTACTGTTCAAAACCCTTAGGTTCTTTTTTCTCCTGCCAAACCCATTTTTCATTAATTCCATTCCCTGCATCGTATTACAAATTATTGTATAAAATATGACCTGTAGTATTTTATACAGTGTATTCTTCTGAATATGACAGCAGAAATGTGTCTCCTGCTAACATCCATCCTCACCATGGGACGTTTCAGGACAAGAGGCAGTGGGCACAAACCAACACACAAGAGGTCCATCTGAACATCAGGAAACACTTTTACTGTGAGGGTGACCGAGCGCTGGCACAGGTTATCCAGAAAGGTTGTGTATCCTTTGAGATACTCACAAGCCATCTGGACATGGTCTGGCTCTAGGTGGCCCTTCTTGAGCAGGGGGGCTGGACCAGAGGACCCCCAGAGATCAGCCTCAACCATTCTGTGATTCTGTGGTTTCCACCATCCTTTGCGCCTACCTACCAGATGTATGTTGATGTTATCCTGTTCTTCCTTGGTGGTTAAATCTTTGTTGCTAGTATACGGCTTCATAAGTCAGGGAATAAAAGGGTGGGGCCTCTCCTGATACTGAGCATCTCAGGACTGTCCTACCAGTAATAATGCGCAAATCTGGGAAAAAAGCCCCTGCCTGCAGTTTTTATTCCTCAAGATGAAAGCCTCACATGCATTCATTGATCATTCGTAATGCCTGTGAAATGCCTCTGAAGAGCCACTTAAAAATACAGCCACTTACAGATATGGCCATTTAAAAGTTGCTTGCTGCTTGTGTACTCAAAAAACAAGGCGGGAGGTAGGAGAGAAGGAAGTATTTGTGTCCTTCGATCATGCTTCCACAGTTTTGGTATCCTGTGTGGGATGGACTTTCTCTGTTTTTTACCTATTATCCAGATTCAAGGTTCTGTGCAAAAAGGCACATCTAATGGCTTTTCATTTCTGGAAGGCCATGTCTTCCTTTCTATATTTTCCAGTAGGAAACGGGGTGGTTCACCAAAAAAGAATGATCAGAGAGTCCAAGCTTCCAGATTTCCTTTTGTACTTGTTTTCCCTCTGCTACAACAGTCCTCTTTTTGGTTTCTGCTCTGATGGCTGGAATAGGTTCAGTGCCAAACTTTAGGAACATGGCTGCCTGCATATGAAAACCTTGCAACCATCACTTACAGTGGCCAACTTGCAATTGACTGTGTTCTGCTGCTTGGTACTTCTTTCATAGGCCTAGTCAGGGAATGTCTGCATCACCTGATGATTTTCCTGAACTATCTGTCTTAACCATAGCTCTTCAGTTTTCTTGTGTTCCCTGCTTCACAGCTGGTGGTTCGTGTTATGGTGGTTGAGTGGTTGAAGTCCTGCAAACCTGGAAGTATGACATTCTGCTTCTGAAACAAATTCTGCAATCTCTTTTTTCTGATAGGAAAATGGTAGACTGAAGCCCCATGCAAAAAGAAATGAGCTTATTACAGGATGTACCTAAGAGGAACTGCTGAAATTTTAATACTTCTTGTGAAAGTAAAAGATTATGAAATGGGACAGAGGGAATTCTGGGAAGTTCCCTTAATTCCCTTAGAGGAAAGCAAGTATGTCTTCACAGGAAAAAATGGCTAGACACAAATCATTGTGGATAGCATTGAAGACTGGCTCAGCGGAGTGCTTGTTTTGCTGGTACACCACTTCCTTGGGCAGCTGTGCTGCCCCAGCGGAGGTTTTTCCAACTGGGCACGCAGTCAAGCATCCTTGCAATGTCAGCAGCTGTGTGCCAGCTCAGATGCTACCAGTATATTTGTTAACATTGATGTGGCCTAAGAGTATCCATACAGGGTAGTACTATAATTACAGCAGTATGATTGTAGAACTCTGTTCATGGCATATTTCGTAGTGTAGGCAAGCCTTTGTAAAACCCCAGTCTTGCCAGTGTTATCATGTGAAGCTTTCGTTTGTGAAGTCCCATTGACTTCCCCAAGTGCAGAGCTAATTGCATGAGAAGGATCTAAGGGGCTTAATTCTTCTCCAGATACTTCAATGAAAATTAATTTCTTATATATTATGTATGAGTAATATATTGCTGTTTGTACATTAATATTAATGTTGCATATTTTTGAGCACAAATTCTATTCTGTAGGATTAAATTATCTGGTAAGTAATAGCCCAGAATTCTGCAGGAGTAAAGGTTGAGTTGAAAGTGGACAATTAAGGGCAGGGGGAGGGTCCTGAGTCACACTTTGGAAAGTGAAATTAATCAGCATTAATTCTCCATAGTGTGGGAGAAAAGAGGTTTTAGTGTTTAAGTCAAACAAAATAAGGTATATAAAAAGCCCCCAATTTTGCCTTTCTGTTAAAATCCAGAAAGCTTTTACAAAATTTGTGATGGAGAAAAAAGACAAAAGAGTATTCTCTTGTGCGTACTTGCAAACTATTAATTTTATGGGACTACATCTGTTGCTGATTGTTAGTGAAGAAAGTAGTGGCTTTATTGAATGACAGTCTGTCTCAGTATGCCTTTTTTAAAACAAGGGAAAAAAGCAACTTTAAAAAGAAAAAGGTCTATCAGCTTACTCAGAATATCAGCTTTTTGCATCTCAGATCTGCCAAGTCATGCTCTACTGCCTGTGCTTTGATGCCACGTCATCTGCAAAATTATCAGTGCAGTCTTGATCGTAGTTTCTCCTTAAAGTCCATAGCCACACAGCTGCTCTGATACTGAGATGCTGAGATGCCTCTTGATGGGTTAGCAGCTCTCTGGCTTCAGAGGGTGTCAGGTTGGCAGCCTTCTTTGATTTTAAGCGCAATGTAAGGAGACAGAAAGAGGTGGGGATGCTCACAGAAAGTTCAGTTGCTGATACAGTCAGGCCCAGATTCCTGAGCGCTGCTCAGCACATATATTTGCAGTGCTCAGAGGCTCAGCCTCACCCAGGATCAGGCCCTAGGATAGAAAGACAGAAAGAAGTGTATTTGTTTTTCAGATCCCAAATCAAATTCACAGTACTTAAAGCTGTTTGTACTCATAAACTATGTAAACCTGATATGAAGTAATTGAGAGAAAATAAATATACAGCCACATGCTACCAGGTTTTAGAGTGACTTTTCTGACAGGTACCTCACTTCAGTACTGAGTTTCAAAAACCTAGAGAGATTTAAAGTATTAGAGAGCGCAAAGGGAAGAGATGCAATTTTTAAATGTTGCAAGATGTGTTTCTTTCTGTGTGGGGATGTGAGACATTGCAAGCTAATGCACTTCATCGGCCAGGGGAAGGAAAGATTTGTAACTAAGAGATATTGAAGACAGACTTGATTAAATGCAGAATCCAGAATGTAAAGGTGAAAGACACAACAGCAGACCAAGACCAAGATTTCAAGCAGAGTAGAGAAGGACTGCTAGAATGAACATTTGTATTTCTCCCTCAATGTACTTTATGTGTATTAAAGCAATAAGTAACGATAATGAAAGAAATTAGAAAAAGTAATGTTTTTCTCCGTTTTTCGTTTTGCTTACCGTATGGGATTGATTGTATTCTGTCTCTAGGCATGTGCACTCAGACCCCGTTAAACTTAAGACCCTGCTAAACAAAAGCAGAAGAATGGAAAAATCTTCATAAAATCATTGTGAACATGTTTTTAAAAGCAATCAGGAAATACTAATTAAAGGGTGTTGTGTGAGCAATGAGAAGAGTTAGCAATTAGTCAGTTAAAAAAAATGCAAGATGACAGTGCCCCATAAGCAAGATAAATAGCTAACTATGCAGTGAAACTGGCTAGCATATGCTTAGGTTTTTTTAGAGCTTAAGGTTGACAAAATAAGCATCCAGGAAGATAGAAAAGAAATCCTCAATTAAGGTACTGTCAAAAATAATCTGAGCTATGATGAAAAATGGCTAAATGGACAAATAAGCTGGGACCATGGTTGCTCTTGTGCCTCATGCAGGACCAAGCACACTGCAAACACTTAATAAAATAATGATGTAAAGAGTCAGCTGGCAGCATTAGGCACTGGCAAGTTGCTGTAGTTAGTGTGCAAGTTTTAACTTGGTTTTGCATATGATTTGTTGGAAGCTATTCACTTCCTCTTGTTGGGTTACCTTTCTGTTGTTTTAATAGGTTGAATTAGCTCCACGCTGGATTAATGTGAGGGAAACTGTGATTGAATGCTCAGTCTGGGAGAGGGGAATCAGAAGATGTGGGAGGTGTGGCATCGCTCTCTTTTGGCGGCAGCAGATTGTCTCAGCTGTGTCATTGATCCATGCCCTTGGTCTGTGCTGAAACTGAGTGGAAAAAGCCTTGAAAGTCCCCTTTACTGGTGTGACAAGGGTAAACAGCATACCTAGGTGTAAACGGGAGGTTATTGTTAGGTTAACAGGTACACGTCAAAGCTATTTTTGGTAATGCATGCAAGAGAGGTCTGAAAGGAGCACAGAATAAACTAGGGATGCCTGCAAGCCTGTACACAAAAGAGGGAATGTAGACACAGTGCATTAGAAGGTATAAGACATATTTTTGGTTACTTCTCATACAGGAAACAAGTATTCAGTTAAAAGGGGGATATGGGAGATATAGAAATGGTGTATGTAATCAAGGAAACCAATACTGTTGAAAAAATGCTTTGTTGTGGAGCTTGTGGCATATCTTCCCCACGGAGAAGAATGAAGTATGGATTAGGTGTAATATAATGGAATATAGTATACAAAAAGTGACTTACAAACACAGAAAAATATCCATCCCAAAATTCTCAGAGAAAGCAGCTGAAGATAAAAGGAAACATTAAGCAGATAAATTTAGTCTTTTAAGAAGAGGTATCAACACCCTGGGAAAAGGCTACTAAACAGACATTTAACAGGGGATGTAAGGATTATGCATGAAATTACTGGTTTGTGAGCTTGATTTAAACACTGAGGAACATGAGAGAAAGGCTAATCAAAGACAAGATAGAAGAACACCTAGAAAGTTTGGATTTAATGAAGGATAGAGGGCAAAGATTCACAAAGGGAGGATCATGCTTAAAATTTTCAATAAAGAGTATTTTGAGAGAGTAGCCACAAGTGCTGACAGAGAAGCCTATAAACATGATTTACCAGGATTTTAGCAAAGCTTTTGAAACTGTATAGCACAAAAGACTAATCTGTTGAGTGAATAAGTATGGCATAGGGAGAGATACTTTGTTTGATTAAAAAAGAAAAGAAACACTAGCTTGGGTATGGAAAGCATAGGAGTCTTGTGAATTGAAGCAGGTTAGGTTGGAGGGGTGTGAATAATGGAAAGCCTTAAGAATCATTATTTGCACCAGTTTTGTTGAATTTATGCAGCGTATCAGTAGTCTGGAAGAAAGAATAAGTAGTAAGGTGATGAAATTCCCTGATAGTACAAAACTGGGAAAATGTCAGAACAAAATAGGCAGATGATAAAATTCTGAATGACTTTGACAAGGAGGTGGAGCATGGACAGATAAGTAGCATATGCAGTTCATTTTCAAGTAATATAATGAGGCTAGGGAATAGAAAAAGAAGAATGTATGGATACCTCAGACAGTCACAGGGCACAGAAGGCTACATAGAAGGATCTTCTGCATACTTCTGAAGCACTTCTG
This sequence comes from Calonectris borealis, assembly GCF_964195595.1. Taxonomy (NCBI): domain Eukaryota; kingdom Metazoa; phylum Chordata; class Aves; order Procellariiformes; family Procellariidae; genus Calonectris; species Calonectris borealis. The sequence continues at coordinate 52,128,924 of NC_134313.1, forward strand.
AATAGAACTGTAAATCCTCTAGTAGAGTGTTTATTAGTTGTTTTACTTTCTTTATAAAAGCAAATAAAATTTTGGACACAGAATTGAAGTTCCAATTGAAAGACCATATTCTTGGGCCGTTTATAGAAGGAGCAAAGCCTTTGACATGACATGGACACTTTATAGAAAGGAAATTCTGAGAACTGCGAAGTGACAAGTGAGGATCAGGACAATAATTAAAGGTCTAAGCGACATTAATTATTCAAAAGGTTAGAGAGACACATGCATATGCTCTGCATGGATTGAAGGCCCAATCCAAAAGTCATTAAATGTAGTCACAGAGCTTTGCATGCCGGAAGGCTTTAAATTGGTTGTGAAAACAGGAATGCAAACAAACAGGAATGCGAGGGGCAACCAGATTGCCCGGTGCTCTTGTGAGACACCTGGTCCAAGCAGTTACTCTTCTACGACAATTTTTAATGGCCCCAGGAATGACTTGGGCCTCAGATTTACGCTCAGCATGTAGGAAACAAATTGGCACTTAGGTTCTTGACAGGAGGGGGTTTAGTGAAGGTTTGTGGACTTGTTCATTGAAGAGTTTTTATGAAACGATGAGGCCACAATAATACAAGAAATAAAAGGAAAAAGTTAAACCACTTTCTTAATCCCATCTGATAATGTATGTGTCACTTTCCTCTGGAACAAACCTTTGGAAGTTTTGCAACAAGGCACAGTTTAGAACGCAGTACGGCTTCTCCAGATACCATACTGGTCCTGCCCGAGTCCATAGGGACATGCACTGGTAAGGGTCTTCTGCGGCCCACCTTTGCTGATACGAAATTAGTCTGTAACAAGAAATGCGCGTCGGCTTGTTTTTTGTGTTTGGAGGGGAGAGCGAGAATGTCGTCATGTTTCTGTCTCTCGCGGGAGGCTGACAGGTGTCCTCTGGCAAACACAGTGGTGGCAGGTTAGGGTGTAAGTGCCCCCAGCTGTCCACCCTTCATCACGGTGTGGAGCTGATATGTCCTGGGCTGTGAGGTGGAGCAGCAAGGCCTGGGTGCCCGCTCTGTCCTGCCGAGTGCTCCGTAGGCACAGGTGACTCGGGCACTGGAGCTCAGCCAGGGCTCCTCGCTGCAAACAGCTGCAGCGAGGCAAGGAAAGATGGCTGTCACAGCCCCGCGCTTGTTTCTCTGTGGAGCCATCTTGTATTGCAAAGGGCTGGAGACACTCAAGAGAGATTCTAATGCCTCCTTGAGTCACAACCCAATTTTTCTTCTGTGCTGTGCTACACAAGTGCTGCAAGGCTTCTTCGCCCGCTATCCAGGCAAGGGACATGGAGCTGCAAAACCCCAGGGCTCATTTCTGTCTTATTCCCCCAAGCTTCCCCTTGGTGGGAGCACGGAGTGAGGAGGGGCTGGGTCTCACCGCAGTAGGGAATTGGGACCAGCCATGAAGCACATCAGGACCCAGGAGCTCCTGTGAGAATTACGAGTCCCATGGCTCTTCTGACAAAGCTTGTGAGACTAAGATGTAACTTGCTGTGAAAAAGGACTTCCTTAGAATGCGAAACATATGGAAATAAGTATGTGGTTTTTGTTCAACGTGGTGTGAAAATGACTGGGTTTGATCATTTGAAAATCTAAGACTAAATGGAATTTATTGAGTTTGTTTTTAAAATAAAAACTTAACCATGCACAAGTTTAGACACTTTGAGATGAGTGTGTGTTGAGTTAATAAAACTTGATGTCAACATTTTAGAATATGTTTGGAAGCAAAAAAGAACTAGTGTTTGATCAAGCAGCAGTCACAAAAACATTATTCCCTTCATGATAAAAAGAAAACCTCTGTGTGTGATTCTGCAAATATGTCAGATCATTTTGAAGGGGCTAGTAAGCACTAGTAAATTATTATTTTTTGGTTGTTGTCAAAAGAGTATTTTTTGGCATTAGACTTCAAAAAAATCCCAACCTTTGTATGTGTTGTCATTATGTACATCAGTCATAATTTTGCCAACAATTCTTGACATGCACTCTGCATTACTGTGCTAACAAGAGAAAAGACCAGCCATTAAGTTTATGTTTCTTTGTTTTTGAACAAAGTCACATATCAGGAATAATGCTAGGGGTATGCTAATAAACAATATATAGTGCCAGTCATCAGGGAGTAAGAAATATTTTCTAACTAGTTCTAAAGGGAAACAATGTTTTAAAAAAAGGGAGAGTGATTGTTATTTATGCAATATTGTTGTTCTATATGTCAGCATCAAAAAGCATCTTGTAAAGAGCTTAGCATAATAAATCTTTGATCGTGACTGTCATTATTTAGAGGTCTTTGATAGATCTAGATGTAGTGCAGTAAGGTTAAATTTACCAACATATAATAGGAAATCCTTAGACTGAATTTGAATTTCTACCAATGTTACCAGTATTGTCACAACATCAAAAAAGAGAAGAAGTGTTGTATCTTTTAAAACAGAAGGCTTTACAAATTATAACTGTAAAACTAAGTCAAAGCAGATTTGTTTTCTGGGTGCCTATTGATTTTGTTTGTCTACATAAGGATTTAACTTGGTTACATTTCAGAAAACTAAAGTTGATTTAAATGAAAAACAGCAAAAAAGGCTTATGATTATTTCCACCAAGAAGCAATGCAATACATTTTGTTATTGTCATCAAGAAAATTAAAATAGCCTCTGTGTATGAGAAGCAATGGGACACTGTAAAAAGGAGCCCACAGGAACACTTAATTTCAGAGTTGACTTTGATTAGTCACTAATTTTTCAGTTAACTTGGTAAGACAAAATGACATATGTTGAAAAAGTCTTTATATTCCTGCCTACAGGTTTGAAGTAGAAAAATAGTTAATGGATGGGCACTTTATTTGCCTGGGACAGGGCATCTAAATTTAGATGCTGATAACAAATCCAGCAAGTCTTTAATAATGTTCAGAGTCAGGGAAAAAGCTTTTTTTTAAAAAATATAATCAATAATACCTGCATAACACTCTTCAGAAGTTAAATATATACAAGACAGGCTGGATTTTCAATGCACATTATCCGGTAAAACCTACTTCTTCCCCAACTAATATATATAAAATCTGCAATTTACTACATCTGTGCCAGCTTTTTGTAACTTTACATTCTTTAAAAAATATATGTTTTTCCTTTTTTTTTCTTTTTGCTGATGTAGGCAAGGTGTCTGTGGCTGTACGGAAAGATACGTGTCTCTTGAGTTACTGCCTTGATGTGGCAGTTCAGGGCTTACCTTGCCTTCATTGCATCTTCAAAACAACAATTGAGCTCTCCAGGACTTTTACCTTAGGACTTGAGTCCTTGGTACTACAATTATGCAGTTGAATAATTTTATGAATCCGCCTTGTCTCATTAGATGCCTGGATAACTGCAGATTTTAAGTCTTATGATGAAAAACCAAAATTTTACTTTTTAATATACTCTTAGTTTTCACTTTTAAAGCAATGCTTTCCAATATCAAATCTCTGGCCAATTCAGGTCAAGAAAAATAATAAGAGAAAAGAAAGTTACTTTCCTAGGATGTTAAAATGTCTTGGACAAGTGATACACCTTATAGAAAAGTGAAATAGCAGATGTCTTTTGAAAGACACCAAGACACAAACAAAAAACTTTTCCCATGCACCAAAGAGAGCAGAGTAATGCATTTCCTTGTTTATAATGAAATCTGATCTGTATACATCATGATTTTTAAGTAAGTCAGACCCAATCTAATGTGGCCAGAAGGATTGCTCTCTGGCTGGTTTCTAACCAGCCTTCCCAGTTATAGTACAGGCTTGCCAGTAGATATTGAAGCAACTGGATACAGTAACCATTTGTCCAGACTCGCAGGGATTTTTCCCTCCTTGAAAGCTGGCAACCTGATGGACCATTTAAAATCTATGGTGCAGAGGAGATTCTGCAGCCCAGTTGAGAATGAGGGAGAAGCAGATTTCTGATTTCTGTGTTCTGTTCCTGGCTTCTCCCCAGTTCTGTAGTGGGCCTAATCCATTGGTATAAAGTGAAGGATTCACACTGATTTCCGTGTTGTTTGAATCACATCCCACATTTTGCCTTCCATGAATGTAAAGCTGGTGTTGCAGCAATACTGGTCTGTCCATGGACTTAGGAAGCTGAAAAAAACCAATCTCTACAGAGTTTCAGGAAACTCAGGTAACAGGTACTACAGAACTGCAGTGTTATTTTTTAATATTAATAATAAAGCCTTAATGAAAACACTGCTGGAGAGTTTTAAATGACCACTTTGAACTCAGTATTTTGAGTTATAATGAAATGGTTCCAATTGTATGTTTCAGTAAATTTTATCTACCCTTGTTTCTTTAGAAGAAGACCTACCAGTGCATCAAATGTCAGATGGTTTTCTACAACGAATGGGATATCCAAGTTCATGTTGCAAACCACATGATTGGTAAGTGAAGCACTGAAACTTCTGAAAGACAGATAGCCATTTCTCTTACTCATGATCATCATTGCCTCTAAAATTAAACAGAGTTAAGGAGAAATTAATTGTGCATCCATCAATGATTAACGTAGGCATGATTGATTTTTTTATTCATATTATTAGACTTGATAAAGCATTAGCATATTTTATTTTCTGCAAGGGCTAGTTTAGACTTCTGCAGAGAATTGTATATCCACTGCCAGTCAAAACACAGGTGATTAGCAAATTAAACTTCTAATCATTTTTGCATTATTGAAAACAAACTAACAGGAATGGTTAATGAACTGGATGTTAGCTTTCCGTAGAGTTTTAGACAGGTTTTAATTTCAGAAGTTATTATGGTAATGACACTACTGTGTACTTCTCAAGCACCTTGGTACCAAATCAAAACTGGCGAGTTTTTGTCATTAGGAAATATAAATAATTCAAATGGCCATAAAATAGTATTGTTTGTTGTGTTTGAGCAGTCTGGAAAAAAATCCTGAGCCTATCTGTATACAATTAAATACTATCATTTATTTGAAAAAATAAGGAATTGTAGTATTCAGTAATGGAATCTGCTCTTTAAGGTACAAGCATTTAAGTCTTTTAGGATTCCTGAATCCAAGCCTGGCTTGATGTTTACAAGGCTGTTACAGTTGTAAATTGGAATAAAACAAAAGCTGCTTTTTCTTTGATATTCATATTTTCCTATTACTTGCTTATTCCCCTAGGATTACCCATAATGTTTTCAATTTGGTAACCACTCAGTAATAGCACTAAGAGTTCTATCAACCAATTAAATTTATCAAGCACATCATTTGCCCGCTAATAAGATAACATTGCCAGGATTGTCTCGTTTTGTTTTTAGCCTCTTTTCCAAATTTCACATTTCAAGACAGAAATGGATACCATTGATTTTATACTCCTGTTTCCCTTACACTGTTTTTCTTGCTATAATAATAGAAAAGCATGCAAAGCACAGACCAAACGATATGGTATAGAAGCCAGTAATTACATATCCAACAGAAGAGAATTTGCTGGGTTTTTTTCATTTTATACTTAGTTTGATGCTCATTTTTTTTCTTTAAAGGTAACATGCAGATTTCTTCCATGAGCACTAGTAATTTGGCTGCATGGTAAAAGAAAGTTACCTGCCAAAACTTAATAGCCCATTTTTCTGGGTACTTTATTAATAAGTTTTAATACATTTAGAGCATGAACATTTTATATACTTTTCATAAAAATGAATAAACGCAAATGTAAAGGAGCAAAGCGATTTGCCTTTTGGATTAAGCCTTAGTTTTGATATTTTGCGTCCTTGGGGAGGAGATAATTTGAACTGCTTCACAGTATTCGATCTGGGTCAGTAACGTGGAATTTAAAAGTAGGTTATTACCAACAACAGAACTCACCATTTCTGCTGTTTTCTTTGAATCCAGTGTTTGACATGTTCTTAATTGTAGCATAGAGTGGCACAAGGAATATGGACACTGTGGGTAAGGGATGGTGCTGGAATGGCAGAGTGGTGTGTTTGCTTGCCACCCACTTCCCAAGTGCCTCACATTTTCGGAATAGGAGCCCACTTCTTTCATGAAATACTCAGATTTTCTTTTTTTTTTCTCTATTTTCTGGATGATTTTTAGTAAAGAGTCAGAATGGGAGAAGAGGAAGGAGGAGAGACAGTAAAGCAGGACAAATCCAGTCAGCTAGCTTCAGCCTGCAGATCTGAAAAGACTGAGATTTTCTCAAACTCAGCTATTAACTGCCTATGTTTTATTTCTAAAAGGTTGAGGTTGAATGAGAAAGAGAATCTGTTAAAAAATATTTAATTGTTTTGTCTGTGTTGTATCTAATCATGCATGATATTGCTTCATGACATAACCATAGTGACACAGATTTAAATGTGCTTAATATAAAATCTTCCCAGTGAAATAAAGAAAGAGCTTGCAAAACATGCAGGGAGATTTGCCGGTCATGCTTGTAATCTGTGTTCAGTGGAAGATTCTTATCTGCACTGCCAGACTTAACAGTGCAGCTCCTAATGATGTAGCCTCGATTAAGTAAATGCAAGGGGATTTTGTGTTGGGGTGGAGTGAAAGGAATATCAACATTCTGGAGAGTTTTGAATGTGACCTCGGAATCGAAGCACAGGGAAAAATAATTTCTGATCTCCAATTCCGTTAGCCTTCTCACCACTAATTGGATTTTTCCTTAGCTATCTTTCTAATTTCACTCTCCCCCCTCCCCTTTAATTTATATCATTGTTCACAGGCCTTTTTCCAAGACCGTATTCTGTCTAGAGAGAAAGGTTCAAGGGGTGACATCAAGCTATTTAAAATTGGCCTTAGTTTATGTGCATCTGTAGGTAGGCTTATAGTATTCATATATAATACAGAAAACATGCATGTCAACACATTTGTGTGAAGATATGTAATACATAACCCATATATATACCCATAGATATCTGCGTGCATATCAAATGTAGATTGAAAAATATATTAGATGAAACATTTAAGTGAATATTGACTTGTTGACACAGCACATTTACCAAACAACAAAAAATGGTTTCCTAAACATGATGGTCCCTCCCTTTCTTACATGTATCTGATAAAACATGTCTTCCTGCCCTGCTTTCCCAGTAGGAGATTGGCAGAACAAGATGTAGTGTCTTTGTTCCTCTGGGGAAGGGAAACTGAGAAAGCTTCAGGAAGAGAGAGAGAAAAAAAGAAAGACACTAAATGCGAGAGAGAGGGAAGATAATCTGGGAAGGCAGGCGTTAAAAGTCAAACAGTGTGATAATCCCTAGATCAAATGTAGGGGCAATAAATGCCTTTACAGACGTCATCACACAGTCTCAGGAACTGTTATTTCCTCTCATAGTAAAATGCTAGCTTTATCTGTGTTGCGGTTATTGATGGATGTAGTGTCTTCTTACCTGAAGAACTCCATAATCATAATTCAGGGAAAAGAGAAAAGGGGAGGCAGCTGGGACATGGGACAAACAAGAAGGTGGAAAGTCATCTGCCAGACTCCACTCAGAAATGGGTAGGAACCACTGGTAGAGATACATGCTCAGCCAGCTGAGGGAAACGGTTGCTACTCACAATCTTTTTAGCAGTTTGGGAGCCTAGAAAAGTTGATGGTGTCCTGTCTAATTACTGTGCCCCTTGAACACGATCCTGGGATATAAACTGAGTTCATGTTACTAACATCCACAGAGAGAAGTTGCATTACGGAAGGTCACTGAGGCAAAGATACGTTTATAAAACCCCAGTGTGAAACTTAGACTTTTAAATAAGGCAACCAGAATTACTTTGTTGGCTAAAATAGCTCCACTGAGGGTAGGTATTTTTAGGTTGTGTGTATGTGTGTGTTTTTGTCTAATCAAATATAATCTCAACTAGACATTTAGCAGGGGAAGAGGGATTAGAGGCTATTTGAAAAGCCTCTTACTCTTCTTTGTTAGGAGGGTATATAGTGTTTTTACAGATTTTATTATACATTTCAATCAATTCAACAAGAGGGATTATGCCACCTAATGGAAAATAAAATCTGCAGATGACCCAGTGAAGTGTAACTTTAAGTATCTTTGACAACTGTACAATTTATATTCATTATTATGCAAGTTATATATTAAAAAGATGTCATAGGGATGGCTTTCCTCAGTAACTACAAGTTCATTGCTTCTAGAACTTCCCATTTTAAAACTGTTCTGCAGCCTTTAATCGAGTCTTCCCAACATCTTTGTGATGGGACAGGGCAATAAGCCTTTTCCATTGAATAGACGAGGACAAAGAGGCAAAGAAGTGGAATTCCTTGCTTGCATTAAGTGAGTGAAAGTTCAAGAGTTCTGACTGCCAGATCTGTCCACACATTTCTAGACACCGTGCTTCGTCAAGCAACACCCGTGTTTGCTTAAACTACACACTGATTCAAGCTTAGGCTAGGGGATGCCAGCGCACGGAAAGCGAGGCAAACTGTGGGCTTTTTTAAATAGGGCCTCTGTTTAGGCATTATTTTGGACCTAGATGTAAGCATGTACTTTTGTTTGGATAATCATGAGGATGATTGCCATGTTTGTCGGTGTGTGTATTGAAATCTGTTGGTAAAACAATTTCTCAGCTTCTGAGTGGGAAAGGAGGAAACATAAATCCAGGCGCGTTTCACATGGGTTTGGAAAGTGCTGGCAAACATGGTAATTCTTCAGCAGCCTTCTTTCTTTTACTTTTCCCTCTGAGTGGAATATGTAGCATTTTTAGCAGCTTTCTTTGAGAAAATTCTATTTCTGGGTGCATGGTGTCTGTGGAAAAGAGGGAGGCTTTCTGGCATCCCTTTGTTTTGCTCACATAGTTTACAGTTGGCGTTTGACCTGAGAGGGTAGGAAGAGAGTCTGCCATTGTTTGTGTTCTATTTGCTGCACTCCACTGCTCCTCCTATTATTTTCCCTGTTATTTTAAGCAGACAAGCTAAACATTGTTTTTTCTTCCACTGGTTCCTTTACATCTGTAGTATCTGATGCAGTTCAGTGTAAATAGAATAAACAGTTGCCCTAACATTTGCCTAGGATTTTGCACACATGCACATACCGAGTGGATCGGAACTGGGGGAGTTCCGACGTGTTTAACTCAGAAAAGGAATTACTCCATATAAAATTATGAGGCTCAACATCAGTAGTGTAAATTTGTAAGTGCTCTGAGTAAAGTGATGTTAGGCATGAGAAAATGTAAAGAGATGACATTGCCAAGAACTATTTATGAAGAGCTTAATTTTTTGCACTCTGATAATTCTTGACCAATAATTACCAGCTTCTAATTATCTATTTTAGTTAGAAAGAAATCTCTATCACTATGGAGGTTGGCATTGCAACTAGCGCATAAATCCCCAAAGAGGTAAATGTGTTCCAAACAGCCACAAACAACTGTCTCATGAAACATAGTGAGCAAATTGCGAGCCGCTGGCTGTGCACAACAGAGCAGCACATTTACCATTGAGGACTGATCAGGCTGACAAAGAGAATGATAAAAGGGGGAAACAGACACAATCTTTGTAGTTTGCTGCTACTTTTGTCGATGGAGAAAGCAAGCCCCAGTGTCACAGCAAGAGCCCCTACCCCTCTGAAAAGTCAGGGAGCAAGGGGGAAGGGTGTGACGGTCAGGATTCAGTACCTTTTTGCAATCCTACTTTTGACAATTTGTATATAGGTCGTTTCTGAGAAGTAAACAGTCTTTTCTTTTTTTAACCTTTTCAGTATCCTGTATAAAACATGTTTTGTGAAGTCTGTTGTGGTGAGGGGGCGCTTGTTTTTGAGGGGAGGATGTTGTGTAGTGTTGATCGAGGTAGCAGGTGTGAGCAGGAGGAGGAAATGAAGGGAAAGAAAAAAAGATGCCGAGCACCAAAGTTAGGAAGCAAATGGGAAAACAGGATGAAGCAACCCTGCAGTTGACAAGAAGAATTCTCATTTACACCAGCAAATACTTCATTAAGCCCCAAGTAAACAAATCTGTGCCGAAACAATTGTAGTTTAAAAAGAAAAGTATATAGAAAGTGGGATCTAACATTTTAATTTCTCTGCAAAGAAATTTTACAGCTATGTTTTACAATAACAAGCAGTATGTAACCATTAGAAGACGTAAAGACACATTTTAGTGCAACTCATGATTTTTGAGTTTTTCAGTGACAGTCAGATATAAGTATATAATATGTATATATGCTTGTGTGTTGTGTGGATATGCATGTTTGCATTATGCATGTATTAACTGCATGCATAATAAACCTATAAAAATAAATCATCTTATTTGCCTCACATTTATGCAGTGTACATTATGGTACGTGTGGACAACATCACTGATGTCAAGACAAAGGAAATTCCTCAGTCAGCTTTCTGAAGCCCAAGAAAATTTTAGGTTGGTTGTAATAGCATGTGGCATTCACACATTCTGTTATTCGTCTAATGCCTGATGATTTTCCTTTCACACACGCAGAAAGCTGTGCTGGGCAACTAATACTTGTTGCACCACGTTGACCTCAAGTAACACGTCTTCAGAATGTCAGTTTAATCACCGTACAGTAAAACTTGACATTGTGAAGTCCCTCTTACCTGAGGTTTGGAGAAAAAGAATCCAAAGAAGATACGCATCTACACGCTAGAGGAGGAAGGAGGTGGAGAGTGCCTTTTGTCAGTCATCTTTCACTGATTCCTGGGTAGTAAGAAATGGAAGTTGTTGATTTATAGTGAAGAGACGGATCATACCCTGTTAGCATCAGAAAATCATTTGGATGCCTGGGAATCTCCTATTTAAAGGCAGAGCTGGTGAGGAGTTGTCCAAAAGTTAGAGGAAACTTGGTTACCTTGTCTGCAAAATGAGTAGATGCCATTGAAATACCCAGGAAAACCAGCATTTGGTGTTAAATCTGAGAAAACGCAGGTTTATTTTGTGAGGAGCTGGGTTACAAAATAGACGAAATCTGGGCTGTTTAATACTAACAGGAAGCTACTCTCCTGTGGGCAATGCTGGCTTATTTGAAAAGCCCATAAAGGGTTTCTGCATGGACCATACAAAAGGGATACTTTCTCTTTAATAGCCATCTGTACAGGAGAGATGAGAAGTGGGCCAGGTCATCTCTCCTCAGCTGTCATGATATTAACGTAGGTAATGGAGCAAGCTCTGCGTTCTGCTGGGTGTTGTTTTTCATAGATGTTCATCGATTTACACAGATAATTCTATTTATTTCTTAGAGTTGGTCCAAGCAAACCAGGCAGAATAACAAACACCAAAGCATTTCAAATGACTTTATCTTTGTTGTTTTGTAATGTAACTTTTGTCTAAAAAATGGTGTCACACCTACTGTGCAGATGGCTGCATGATTTGTAAACCAGCCAAAACATTTAAACAAATGTGTGATCTGGGGATAGATTAAATAAAGGATAAAATGGAGTGTGGACCACAAATTCTAATAATCAGATGATTTTAAGTTGTGTGTAGTGTGGAGCGATGGTAGCAGCGATAGCAGGGAACGCTTGCCAATGACAGCAAGGTGCCTTACAGATCTCAGGATGGAGCCTGTGGCCTAGTAGGCCTCAGTTTGAGAGCTGCACATTTGCTGTACAGCTGGCAGCTCTGTATGGGGACATCAGATAAAACTTATGTAAAATGAAGTGTTATTGCTTAGTATGAAATTGCGCAGAGAGGGAATTTGCAGACAGTAACTGAAAACAGAATTCATGGTACCAATGAAGCAGACTGTAAATATGAAGAGGCTTTAATTATCTGCGCAATTTAACAAAAAATTCAAGATGTATTCGGAAACGGCAAAGGCGGCTGTAAACATGCTAGAGCGGCACCGTTCACTGGGATTCAGGTTACGTGTCTCACCTCTTGGGGCTACGGGCGCCCCGCCGCCCCGCCACCCCCGGGCACGCCGGGCCGCTCCGCGTGGAGCTGGCGCGTCCTGTCGGGGGTTGGAAGCAGGAATGGTTGCGTGCTTTTTGAGACAGATTTTAGGGAAGACCATCCTGGCTTTTAAAATAAGAAATGGTTAAGTCAGGACACAGTGTGCAAACATCTGTGAACCTTTTTTTTTTTTTTGGAGGGGGGGGCACCTCGGACTCAAAAAATTCTCATAAAGTAGAATGAAAATGTCTTATTACTAAATAATAGTAGTAGTAGTAGTATTAATAGTAATGATAATACTGCTGAAAGAAGCATTTGAAAAATGTCCACAATCCGGGCTGGAGTTCGTTTTGTAAAGAAATGAAGCAAAGCACACGTAAGCTTTAGATTTTTCCTGCAGAAATGCCTGTGGTATGAATAGCACCTGAGGAAGGGGACGCTACCGAACGGTAACGCCAGGCAGCACGAAAGTTGCTCCTTTCCCTCTACCTGCTGTAAGATTCTCCTCCGAGCCACTGCAGTGATATACCGTGCATGTTAATGCTTAGGCACCACGGGCTGCATTAATGGCATGGTGTCAGCCTTCCCTTTTGTTCTTTGTTGCTGACCATTTGTGTTGCAGGCTTTATCAGTCGCCTTAGCACATTCCTTCGGGCTGTGTTTAGCTGTCAGCACAGAGGGTAGCCTCACCATCGCTTTTCTAAATCGTCCCTGTTCTTAGCAGAGAAGCCTCCGATTCTTCGACGGAGTAACGTCCCGAGGTTTCTCCCCGCGATGTAAGCGCAGGAAGCGAAACAAAAGAAGCCAATATGGAGAGTGGGTGTCGAACTTCAGCTGCTCATATTGTTGCATTTGGTGAGCTGACGGGGTTTCGTAGGTCACCTTTAGAATTATGCCTATGACAGCAGTAGCTACCTGCCAAGATTGCAAGGTATCTCACAGCTCTCAGGATGGAGCCTGTGGCCTGGTAGGCCGCCGTTGGAGGGGTACACATTTGCTGTACAGCTGGCAGCACTGTATGGGGCAGCAGTGTGGGCTGTTAGGGAGCTGGAAAGGAGACAAGCATGAAATTTCTTCTAACCCCAACTCTGTTTTTCTGTACTGTTGGCTGCTTCTCAGTTCCTTGACAAAAAAACCAATCAGGCACCCTTTAATCCGCCTGTGATTACCAGTGGTATAAAAAGAGAAGCATAATGAGGAAAAATGCCTCGTTTTGTTGCCTTCAAAAGCCAACAAATTGGAGTTAACTTGACAGGAAGTGGCTTAATAATTAGATTATTTATTTATTCCTGACACATATCCCCCTGTTACTAGTCTCAGGAGATCCTGTAGATGGTACGATTTTCAAGCTGCCATTACTTCGCTGTCTTCTGTGAACAAAGAAGCTACTGTCTATCAGTCAATTAAATGCACTCTTTAAGCAGAGGCTGAGAAGTCCTCAATGGATAGAGCCCTGGGACATTGTGGCTGATGATTCCTTTCTCTGTACTGTACATCACACTCTCAACTACGGTCCCCACAGAGATGGAATAAAGTCATGCATTAAAATATCACTTGTTGATTTGTTTGCTAATGAAGAGCCATTGAAATGTTTGTGTATTTCTGTGGCAAAATTGTTGATAAAAGGACTACTTGCTTGCATATCTTACTTCATCTTCAGTAAGCGCTTATTTAAGACTTACTAAAATTAAAGTCAACAAATTAAGGAAAAAACACAGAGATGGATAATATTGGTTTACTTGCAATTCACATCAATGTAAATAACACTGAGGACAGCAAGAAGAGAGAAAGGGGAATAATAGTACTTCAACCATGTCTGTTATAATTTTCTTCGTTAGTAACAATAAGAAACTCTGGTGGGTTTTTTCTGGTGCTGTAGTGGGCACCCATTTCAATTAATAAAAATGCTAAAGTATCCATTCAAAAATTATCCTGGACATGTAAGAATATTATATTTAAAAAAAAAAAAAAGAGGAAAACTTGAGATTTTGTTTCTGTTTTTTGCATTTCTCTTTGGATTTTAAATATGCCCAGTTAACAAAAACTTCCATTATTTAGAGATTAACTGTGCGCAGCCAGTTAGCCTCTTAGTTGAGAAAAGTACAACCAGCTAGTTAGTAACGTTGGTTAAGGGTGCATGCTTAATGCAAAATCAGCAAAGTTGTCCGAAGCTGGGGCTTCTGAGCTTAATACCACCCTCCCTCACTCTCTCCCCCACCCCACCAGGCTTCTTAACTGGATTTCATAATCTCTGAGTATTTGCCCTCCCACCATTCTTCTTCCACCCTCCAAAAGCCTGGGTCACCAGAGTGCGGACCACATTTTGGGCCGGGGTGGAAAGAGGAGGTGTTTGAATTTTTTTTTTACAGAAGTTGACATACATGTATACCTGTCTTCACACTGAAAATCATTAATTGGCAACATCTATCTGGAGCTGATGCAGGTCTTATGGTACTTGTCTTATAGAGCTATATTTGCTCTTAAGAAATATAGATAATGCTATAGCAGTTCTCCAGTGAACTAGCTCTGTTCTGAATTTAGCCTCTGTATGACCATTTGCACCTGCAAATAGAGCCTATAAGTACTATAATATATGGTTATTTTCTCAACCTTATAAAGTAAGTCACTCATACCAGGATTATTGTTTTCAATGAACTTAACAACAAGCTATAGGGAATTAATTCAAACCAGCCTCAAATTGGAGTGTTTCTTATTCCTATCCTGTTATTCCAACTCATTTTATTAGAAAAAGCTTAGATACTCAGAGGTGTTCTATAATAGAAAATGAATTTGAAACCCATTTATTAATGGGTGATTAATACATTTCAGGATTAGTTTAAGCAAGGCCCTACCTCCTGCCCAGTCAAGTATGTTCTGGTTAATATCCAATTATCTGCACCTTCGTACTTATTATGTCTTAATATTTCGGATATGTTAACCAGAAACTTGAGAGTAATGCTAATGAGGGGCATAGAACAGGAATTAACCAGTGACACAGTGATCCTTACTGAGGAAAGTAACTCCTCCTGTCTCCTCAGCATAGAGGTAGAGCTACTACCATGTTTTCAGTAAGCAGTACTTTTAATTCTGCCTTTTTGGGAGCTTAGAATTATATTTAGGTAAAAATCCTTAATTTTGCATGCCTCATAGACCATGTATGGTCAGAAGATATTCCTGCACACCCTTTTTGACATGTAGAGTTACTTTCTTCAAGTGGAGCCAGTAGAAAACCAATAGTAAAGTGAAATGGTAATATCTACTTAAAATACAAGTTGTTTTATGATTGAATGCATTCTCTTCTTATGTACACGGGTGTATGCACGTGTGTAAGAGCTGAATGGCCTATCTATCATGTCCTTCAGCTTGTAAGACAGCTGCTTTAGCAACCAGCAAACCAGGTATAAATGTCTGTGAAATAAAAAAAAAAAAATCTAATTGCTAAATGAGAAAGGTAAATATTACCAAATTAAAGTTTTCTGTGCACAAAAATGTCAAGCCCTTAAAGTTCAATCTCAGAATTCTTGCCTGTGAAAAATCACTATAGGCCCTCTTAGTGAAACATGCAAGTAAAACCATGGCACCAACATATCAATGGGGCAGAACTGAGTAATTCTGTCATGTGGCCTTAAACTAATGTAATTATAGAGGTAAATTCAATGTATAGGGAGAAAGGAAGAAGAAACATTCCTTTTGGAACATTTATTTTTCTTAACTAAGCTGCTGTTTGAATATGTTGTGCAATTCAGGGCATTAGGAGAAGCCCCAGAGGAAATGAAGCAGTGGGCAGAGTGAAGGAGACCTGCTCAAAGGTGCAAAGCCACATAACACGTTATTTTTATTACATGAATATAATCCAATATATGTGGTACTTATCCAAGAGACTTTACAGAATATGCTATTCATAGTGTGTTGGACAAAGCTTATTTCAAAACACTGCCTCATTCACTGTGTTTATGCTGAAAGGTAGGAGTCTCCTGTTTGGGTTAGACTTAATGATAAAAGGGATAGTATATTTGTATAATCAAAAGCAATCATAAAACACATGCACAGTGGCCAGAGTTAAGGATATGCCTGTAACATCCTGTTTTGGTTTTCTTTTTTCAGTGCCTAGCCATACAATTTGAATTTGTGAATCTCTCACACAGCACTCTAATAGAGTGTTGTAGTTCGGGACCTCAGCAGTATATTCTTAATATCTAGCTGTTTGGCTAGGGACCCTTTCTCCCAAACCTCTCGCAGGCAACCTTCACAATGAACCCACTGTGCTTCTGGCTTCATTGCTTTTCATTGCACACCTATGCAAGTGCCAAGACATTAGATAACTGTGCAAAAAAATCCCCCCAAGCCCCCCAGACGAGACTCCCGCAGAGCACTGTGTAGTTCATTGAACAACTTGGGAGATGTTGATGTTTACTACCTCGTTCAATTAGTCATTCAGAGGCAACACAGCCTTCCATTTGCTTCGAAGTTTGGTTAAGAAGCCTAACCCAAATATCACTTAGTGCAAAGTGGGATTTGCAAACTGTCATAACATGATCAAATCAAAACCAATTTTCACCAGAACGGTTAAATACTCTTCTCTGCAGCTGAGTGACATTTCCCTGCCAAATTTGAACTTTTAACCCACATTGCTCCTTGTGTGCTGTTATTCTTCAAGTCAGACTTAACAGGGATGGTGTTTTTAACTTTTTTTGATTAAAATATAGCTAAGCTTAAAAAAAGAAGGCTAAAATGAAAACAAAATGAAAATAAAATGAAATAAGTGAAAAATGAAATAAATAGGCTTGGGCAGAGAGCTAGCCTAGAAAACTTAATCTTAGGGATACTTCTTAATAATGGAAAAGTTCCCTACTTTTACCTGCTGCTGCATTTGCACCAGTGATGGAGTGTGCCTAGCAGTACAGACTGGAATTGTACCGCCAGGACAAATCCTTCATGGTGGTGCATGGGAATAAATTAGGTGACAGAAAATAGGACTCTAATTTCTATGATATGTCACCTAGGTTATTGTATTTTACATCAGCTGCCGCTTTTGTGCTGCATGTGCATCTCTTTCAACCCTTGCGATGGGTCCTCCAGGCCAGCCTTTTTGTGGGCTGATTTTCTTTGTCTCCTTCAACCTAAAGCTTCTGTAGAAGTCCTCTTCTCTGACAAGAGAAGCACTCTCAACAGACTATAGCTGCCCTTTTTTCTTAAATGTATCCTTCCCATTCATCTCCTTAAAAAGCAGATTTGGAAGGCTCTCTGACTCTGAATTCTCTTATACCATTATCTCCCACAAAATACAGTTAACTTTTTCATGGCATGACATAGTCTCTCTCTCTCTCTCCATTTGCTTTATGGTGTTGTCCTTTCTTGTTTGGAGGGGGAACTCCTTTTTTCCAAGTCTTGTTTTCCAAACCTTTGCTTGACAGGCTACAAAGGCAATTTTTGTTTCAGAATGTCAAAATGGGATTCTGAATGGGTGGAAGTTTGTGGTGGTTCTGGCATTCCCAATAACTTCTTCACTAGCCTAGAACAAGTCGTTGAAATGTGAAATGGAGACAGTCCTTACCCATAGAGATTTTTCAAGACAAATTAGTTAATGTACATTGAGAAGGAAAAGTATTGTAATGCTGTAAATAGCAAGCTATTAAGTTATTTGTGGTTTTTATTATCTCTTGGCTAATGGGGAATTCTGCTGCTTGCCTTAGAGCTCCCGAATTTGGTTCATGTTTTCTACCCATTTCAGAGGCCAATTTAAAAAAAAATTGTTCCTCCTCTTTTGCTGTATCATCACTTCTCACAGATATGGTCCAGCTGGTTTCTATTCTTGATATCACCTTCTCCACACAACAAAAATTGTCCTTCATTTCTTCCCCAGTCAGAACCAGTTAACAGAAAGAGAGTTAACAGAAATTGTGATGGCTTCCATGAGACAATAACATTGGCTTATTCCTCTTCAGAATTTGTCCTTTGTTACTGTAATTCTGAAAGTTGCTTCAAGGTCCATCTACTCCGCGGATCCTGTACACAAATCTCTTTCTCAATTTCTATATATTCTGCTATCATATTTTTTTTCTCCCTTACCTAAACCAGTTGCATTTCTTTGTCTTCCTTGGCTGTCGTGAATTTGCAACCAATTATTGCTGTGCTTTTGTAATGATTTTGTGGGTTCACACTATAAAATGTATTGGCAGTCTTTAGCATCAATCGCTTATTGTGGCGTTCCGCTAAGTCTTGTAAAAATGACACACTTGTGCACCTTCAGGAGAGTTTCATTTTTCAGTATTCTCTGCTGAAATTACCTTCTTTTTAATCTATAGTCCTGATTCAGTACCAGCTATAGCTCGCACCACAGATCTTGTAGCTTTAAATAGTATGCCTTAATATTGCCCCCTTTGTATGCTGTATTGTAATGAAACAACATCAGTAAATTGCAGTGAAGGGTGATTGTTGCATGGGGATGACTACTACACCTTGGGGTCCATTTGCACCAGATTATTTTTTTATTGTTGTTATTACAACCCATCTTCTTTACTCTCTTGATGCCAAACTTGCTGTTGGACATCCGTGCAGCACAGGGGATCTTTAAAAACATTTTGGACATCAACTTGTCTCTTAGGTACACACCAATGACTGTTCAGTTCCAGGCTCTGGTATCCTGGGTGGCTTTGCAATACTTTAGTGATGCCAGCTTGGTCTGTTCACTAGACTTGCAGTGTTCTTCATCATTTGCTCTTGAAAAAATTAGTTTGTTGCTGATAGAAGTGACAGGCATTTCTTGCTAACCATTTTCAGACAGGAACAATACTAGATTTATAACAAGTGGAACATGCTTTTTCCCTTCTTGCTATTCCCCATACATTTTACAATACAGAAGAGTGCAAAAAAGATTTTGCTTGAGCTGTTTCCTTTCCTTTTGGCACTGTATTCACATTCAAAGGAAGAATTACAGCAGTGGTGTCAGTTTATCATCCAGTGCCATGATCTCAAGGAACCTTCTGCAAAATTCAGTTTCACCCAACTAATAAAAATTATTATTGTTGTAAAGATACAAATATTTTAATAGGGACATTTTCTTTTCAAAAATTTTTCCAACTTACCCTGGCAATGTCTAAATAGAAGCTTCAGCAAGGTAAGAATGCAGATTTCTGCCGTAGTTGTACAAGAAGCAGCCTTCAGTCATGAAGACAAATTTTAGCTGATTTGTCAGACAATGAAGTGAAAGATAATCATTGATTTCATAGATGTGGAGACCAAGAAATTGTCTTGTGTTCTACAACAACAGGGCAGCTCAGGAGACCATGGCTAACATACTTACCGGAGGTACAAGGAACCATTGCCCATTCCCATATACCCTCGTGTGCTGGTTTTGGCTGGGGTAGAGTTAATTTTCTTTGAGCGGCTGTGTGGTGCTTAGTTGCTGGCTGGGGTTAAACCACGACACCTCGTCACTGTAGCCTGATGCCTGATCACTTACACTTTTGATAGGTTTGATAACAACGTTCCTGTCACCCCTCCCACTGCAGCCTGGGGATTCAGCATCCCCACTGGTGCTCTGCTAAGAGGTGGAAGTAGAAACTACAACTCCGTTGCATGACTTGCACAGTATCAGGGCTCCCGAGTGTGTCAGCTTGCGGCTGTAGTGGCCACATTCTTTGGTGCTGTCCTTGCCGGGACTGTTTGCATGAAGAGAAGTGTCCCAAAGCGGGGGCATCACAGGGTCCTCAGGCTCACTTGTGTCCCTGCATCTGTGTCTGTAGCACACAGTAAAAGTTTTAAAGGGGCTTGCGTGGCACTACTGTACATTAGAAATCGTAATGAAAAAGTCTGATCCTGAAAACGTGTAAGTATGCATATGATTTTATTCACATTAATAGATGTCACAAGGTTCCATTTACATGGGAATAAGGCTATATATGTTCTCAAGTGTTTGTGAGATTGGGGCCTAAATTGCAATTCTGGGTGGTATTTTAACAACTTGTTCTAAATGCAGAAAAAAATATATAACTTCTGTAATGAAGTCATCATCCCATTAAAACATCTTTTTTCCCTCAGTGATACCAAACATGTGAATTTTGAGCTGTAATTTGGATTTTTTCCATCTTTATGAAGATGACACATTTTTTTCATTGGAAGGCAGCTTTTTTTTCAGTTTCTTCTTTAGCTTAATACTGTGGTTGTGTGGCATTCCCATTTAAATCAGGAACTAGAGCTGGCACACCTTAAATTGAACTATCAGTTCTTTTAAAACTGACGCCAGTTCCACACTATTCGGTCGTACAAACTTCCGATTATGGGCCAGGGAGCATTGATTTTTAGCTGTCATTTCTAGCACACACACTGCAGAATTGAAATTTAAACCTTAATCCACTCTTTAATACAATTAATTTTTAATGTGCAGTAATACTAATTGAAATAGCCTGAATTTAGTAAGTCACCACAAGACATTTTCAAAAGCAGGAGTCTCCACTGAGAACTGGAAGGACAGATAATCATTGTTATAGTGTTTACAGAATAAATGCACACTCTGCAGGCAATTCCATGCCAAGAGATTTTTTTGTTAGTTTATATTAATATATTTCATTGTGGATTCAAATTTGTTTTCAGTGATTCCTACTGAAATGCATCTGTTGTCGTGAACCAAGTTACTTTGATTTTGTTTTAATGGAAGTGTTTATTTTTATAAAATATTTTCAGTCTTACGTCTATATTTTTAACATGACTGTCACTGTATTATGTAGTTGTCAGGTGCATTGTGATGTGCAGAGAAACGTATTCAATTTTCTACCTGTAAAATGGTCAGCCATGCAGTTTCTATGTATGATAAACCAAAGCTGCATGTTCTGTACCTGACTCTTTTTTTCCCCTAGGTTTGCCTTTCATATAAGCAGTATATCTTGTGCTAGCCTGATTTCACTACATCACTTTTAATTTTCAGACGTGATCTTTTCACGCTTTTTGTTTTAGTGGGGAGGGTGGAGAGGGGGATTCTAACTGCAGAGGAACAGATCTTACACAATTAACCAAGGAGGGATTTAATCATTTTTATAATAGCAAGATGCCATTGCTGCATTTATCTGATAAGATGGAATACTTCTTAGAATGCATCAGTTCTGATGAATAGGCTTGTACAATGTTCAAAGTAAGCACCAATGTTAAGTGAAAAAAAATGGCATGCGCTTTATATCATCTTTTCATGGCTTTCATATTACAGTATTTAATAAGCCAATAGTTAAATATTTAGCAAAGGTTCCCTCAAAACCTTGCCATATATTCAAATGGGGTTTTGAGGCATTTTGTAGCACATAAGTAAAAATTATGCTTTAGTTCTTGAAACGGTTGTAACACAGCATATTTCCTAAAGGAAGTGCAGGACAACATGGTGTAAATACATTCAGCAGATTTCACATCCACAGAACACCAGAATTTATTCCCATTTTTCGGATTAAGGGTTCAAACCGACTCCCATTTTGTTAGAATAACGCTGCACTGAGTTTATTTGCACGGAATATTAAAACAGTATTATAGCATTTAGTAAAAACCCTGCAACTCACAGTGTGATATTTTAAAGGCTCCTTACCAGTACATCGTTTGTAACAATGAACATTTTCTGAGTTGGGGGTGAGAAAAAAGCAAAGATCAAGTTGTTACCCTCTTCTGAGACTGAGATAGTACATCACTAGGTAACGCTTTTAGGTTCTGTAGCATGCAAAATAGAGATTTAATAACATAGTTGCTGCATGATGTTGTTAATCAAACAATAATAAATCATTAGAAACCCTGTCGTCTTTGACAAACGTCTGCATGTTTCAGATCCTTGTTGTATGCTAATTAATCCTCAGTAAGTACTTGTATAATAATTAAATGTCTTGCACTTAAAATACAGCCAAGCCCATTTATACTGTTTAAGGAGGTGTATCTATCTCATGTTATCTTTGGAAGGAATTTGGGCTCCATACGTGATGCGATGGGTACTCACCCGTCTCTTGGGATAACTCGCAGATTTTAGGTGCTATGCCTGGTGTGCACCCTTTTTCCCCCTGTTCATGTTTAAGAGTAGGCTACAAAGGTTGGGTGAGCCTGTCTGGCTATTAAATCAGTAGGCTCGCTGCTGCTGCCTGGATGAGTGCCTTCCTGCCCCATGCAGAGGCAGCCCAGCGGTTCTGCACTCTCCTGGCTGCAGCGACAGGTAAGGAACAGCTTTGCAGGTGCTCAGCTGCCTGGCTTGAGGCTCCCGCTCCTCTGTTTCCTGGGGATATCTCCAGTCTTCCTACTCATTACTTAGTCTGTGAGCTGCGTGCAAGAATTTGGGCCCGCTGAAGAACCATATTTTCAAATGTTCTTAAAAAAAGAAAGGCTATCTGTGCTGGGTATAAGCCACACTTAGTGTTGCACGTAGTGGTTAGTTTAACCCCTGAAGGTGGAAGGCAGTGTTTTTGTGCAAATTTTATTTTCATGTTCGGGTGAATATATATTTTTTTTTAATTTTCAATTTGTATCAGCAGCCAATACCTGTTGTTTTTTTTTTTAAATATTGTAGAAAAATAACTCACTGTCAAAGAAATAGCAGTGTAGCCTGTTTACAAATTATTTGGGTCTTATTTAAAATGTTGGATTTATTTTGCTTGGGAAACCATGTTCATATGTATGAAATATTTGTTTAAGTATTCAAAAAATTAGGGTGTTAATTGCATGCATGTGTGTGAATATATGGAAAGGTCTATATAGTTATATAGGGTAGACATATTTAATATGCATAGCTTGATGTATGTTGACCTCAGGTTACGAGAGTAGAAAATCCCATTTTCCAGCTTGTTTCAAATGTAGTAAAAATGCTGCTTCAGTTGCTTTATGCTACTCACATTGGGAAAGGTGCTTATACTGTGATAATTATCATCAAGGAATATTAATGCGTTCAGCATTTGTAACCCAAAAACTCATTATAGCTTAAGCTGTGCATCATCTGTGAAGAGAGAACTTTGCCAGAATTCGCTCTTCACAGGGGTTGCCTCCTGCTTGTGATGGAGTGGTCAGAGTATTGTAAGAGGTCACTTAGGCTATTTTTGAAAGCTGAAGTTTTGCAATTTTTGATTCACTACCTTCTGTCTAAATAGCTTAGCATTCTTCCCCCCCCAAAATTTGCTTTTTCTAATTGAATGCCTGGTGAAGTGCATAAAGCTAAAAGATTGCATCTCATTATGTGCAAGATGCTAAAGGTGTAGACATAAATATTGCACATCAAGGTCACAGAGATTTCAGGGTCCATATTCCATCAGCAATACATGGATTTGCACAAACACCACTGTCACTCATACTAATGGGAACTAGCCATTCCAATCCTGTGGTCTTTGATAAGAATCTGGTTTCTTACTTGTGTAAAACTGTTGATGGTTTTGGTAGCAACTTCCTCTTCAGTATTATGTATTCTGGGACCATATTTTGGTTCCTTAATGCTATTTCACCATGAAAAATAGGGTTTATCATTTTTACACCTCTGTTTTCTTCCAAGCTCCTGAACCCACAGTTTAACAGCCTTCACATTTCTAAAACATACTTGGGCAGCTTGTTCAAAGCATCAGAGCCCAATTCTTTCCTCACTCGAGTTTCACATCAATGTCCCCCAGTTGACTGAGCTGATTTACATTAATGTTGCTGAGAGGAGATTCAGTCCTGTAAGGGTTATTTTGTATTTTCATTAGTATGTCTTGTTGTGAGAGTCTATATGTGGATGTACATTACAGTATCCAAATATATGCTAAAATGGTTACAGAGGAAGATGACCAAAATATCTAAACATAAATAACACCCTACAATAAATAATTTCTTTTTTGTTGACTTGTAATTGAAATCTTCCTTCCAACTAAGCACTCTTTGCTTCCACCCTTAGTAATGAAGATGGTAGCAGAGCCAAAATTGTGTTGTTCAGTGCTGTTGTTGCTGGAATTTTTAATATGGCCAGGTTTTATTATTTCTCCTCCCCAATATTGATACACTGCTTGTCATTTCTCACTCTTAATATTGCCTTATGTTGCATGTTGTAGTTTGCTTTGTGTTAGGCAGAGAAGACTGGCTTTCACGGTCTGTTTTGTTTCTGAGGTCAAGATGTGAACCTGGCCTTGCTCCTGGGAAGACTAGAAAAATCTATTTCATAACTTTCTGCAGGCCTCAAAGAAGGCTAAGAAGAAAAACACAAAACCCACAGGGTTAGTTTAGACCGGATGAGGAGTTGCATTCATCAATAGGAAAGCTTGCAGCTGATCAGCTTTTCTTGTCATAAAGAGTCCCTGCTGTCAGTGCATACTCCACTGATATGGCAGAGCTTTGGGGAGCCTTGTGAGTCTTTTAAACATTTGTCCAGCAATACCTGACTTGATAATATAGAACAAATCTGCTGAAGTAAGAAATTGCTTGCCTATTAAATCACCAAAGCGAAGGGCTCGAAAGATAGGTAAACACAGTCCTCGTGAGCTGAGTGGGGGTATCACGGGCTTACCCAGTTCACTGATGGGGCATAACTTTGGTTTGTGCAGTAGAGTGCTAATGCCTTGTAATGAATGGCTGTCTTGAACCAAAGAGAGATTCTCAGCAGGTGAAAACACTGTTGATGGGAAATAATGTGGTACCATATCTGCTGTGTGGATGTGAACTTAATCATCTCTATGAATTTTGAGTAACCCTACTTCCCTTCCAAAGAAACATGGTGAAAAGATTGCTTCCAAATCCTTCAGATACTCACTGTTCTTGTGATAGATGCCTTAGTCTTTACCTTGAGGCGCTGGAAATGAATGTGCGTTCTTTGCAAGAGATACGGACGTAGACTTTAGAAGGAGCAAATTGTATTTTCATGTTTAAGCTGACCGTTTGCACTTGATGTGGTGAAAGCCAAACGTGAAGAATTGCTTTTCAACATTATTTCTCCGTCTTCTGTATCTCAAGACCTCTGAGTTATTATGCTAAAATGTTCTATTACATGTAATAAGGAAATGTTGGAAAACTGGAAATAGAGCAAGATTGCCTCCATCGATTTGGCTGTACTTGGATTGCTCTAGCTACATCTTAAATCACAAAAAGGGTCATCTTTGTGCAGCGTAATAATGTTACTGAAAAGACCAAACAATCTGCATTTGCTGAGGGCATGACAAATGAAACCATTATCCAGTTTTAACAGTTCCTCCTTTTAATCCAAAGGGAAAGTGGTGGGATTGATTCTTATCCCGCTTACACTAACACAGCTACGCTGTCTTCAGTGAGTTACCAAGTAGGTGATTATGATGAAGTGTGAGCACATGCTTATGAGAAAGCAAGTGAAATCAGGATTAGGTCCAGCATTTGTTTTAAAAAATGTTAACATTTACTCTATCTTTATTTCACTTTTTTTTTTCCATTTGGTATCTCTTTGTCGAAATTCATATTAAAGTACTGTGAAAGATGGGGAGTGAGCGTGGAGGCAGCATCTGCTTTTCAGCCAGACCCAGAAAATACTAGCATAATTTTTAAATTCATCTGGATTCTATTTCATGCACAGGGCTTTTTTTGGAATATTTAAAATCTTAAACTATCTCAATTTTTTTAAACAATAGGCTCCTTATCTTAAAAAAAAAAGTACCATGTTTGTCTATGTGGTTTATTTTATACAAATCCAAAAGCACAGAGATTTATTGTATGTGTAAACTCAAAACTGAGCAGATTAGATATTGTAGCATGATGTTCAAAGGAGAGCTATTGGAATGGCAGAATTCTTGGCTTGGCTCCCTCTTCAGATGTAATTGCTGCTTCATTAGGTCTTGGAAGAGTTTCCTATGGTTAAATTTAATCAAATGGTTTAGAATGGCAAGCTCGTACGCTCAAAATTCCAATACCATTCAGAATTTTTAACAAGATTTCCTTCAAATCTTTTTTAAACAAATATTGTTTAACACTAACTGTAGATTCTGAAGTAATTCTTAGTAGCTCATCATAATGAATAAAGTCTGATTTAGAATAGTCTGCATAGGACTTGGATCCTAAAGGGGAGTCATCTGTTGTAGCTAAAACCTGCTTGCCAGTAGCCTGTGCAATTAAGTAGCAAGACTCTGGTGCTCTTTTAGCTGTATTAGTGGGCAGCTCTGTGTTTTTTTCTGAGTATCTTTTACTCGTGTAGCTATATTCTAATTCACTGTGTTTTAATTAGCTTGGCTTGCTACATTAGCTATTTCAGTTGATGTGGTTATCTTGAAGACTTCTTCACATACTTGAGCAGCAGTGAACTGCAGCCTTCTAAAGCACATCCATGGGGTAGATGGGAGAGGCTGGTATTAGAGACTAGTGAGAAATGTGAAAAAATGGTTCAAAATGATTGACATGAAAGAAGAAGACAGGGTGGGGAGTGGAAAGAAGAAATGGAGCCAGCAAACAATGTGAGCATGCCACTCTCCTCTATCCAAAGCCACTGAAAACACTGGAAGTGTGCAAGAGCCGTATATGAAGTACAGGTGCAGCACACGTTTATTCCAAAATAAATGATAAGAAAAATGTAATTATTGCTGGAGCTGTGGAAGGAAGGAGAGAACAGATAAATGAAAAGAGTGTTCGTTGCAATCCTTCACTTATTTCAAAATGTCAGCTTTTAAGGTAATGAAGGGATGTAGGGGAGGATAATGATTGTTTATTCTTTTACCAAGTAAAAATACAAATGCACACCCTCGGAGACAAAGAAAGACAAGGTCCCCATCCTGATGACCTGACAGTCTGGATTTTGCAGAATGGTATACTGTAATATGCAGTAATGGCTTCAGAATATTATGGTTTATTTTTGTAAA
>NC_134313.1:52160527-52163027 GCF_964195595.1 Calonectris borealis
GTGCGGGCGCAGGGGTTTAGCAGCGTGATTAACAACTTGCAAGATCAAGGCCCAAAGTGGGAGAACCTCATGCGGCAGCATTCATTGAGCAGAGAGAGTCACACTGCCAAGGTCCAGCTGGTAAAAAAGAGGGCTTGTAACCGTATTATGAAACATCTCCTGGGAGCATACAAAGTGGGGTAAAGGATAGCAGAGCAGTGAATGCAAAAAAAAAAAGTTTCAAAGGAACATTTGGTAAAAAGGTATTTTTTCATTCTTAAAAAATACAATGTGAAGACAGAAAAATGAGACCTATTTAGCTTATGGAAAAAAGTCTGAGTGGGGATTTAAGAGAGATGGATTATATTCCTAAAAGGAAATCTGTTTGATGCCAGTCAGCTTTTTGAAGTAGCAACTGATTTGAAAACAAAGGGTTCATGACTGAGGCTGTGACTGGACTACAGCAGACAAACAGTTTAAGAGAGAATATTTTTTCATAAAAAAGGGTGGATGGAATATGGAGCATTCTGCCAAAGTCAGCAGTGGAAATAAGCAGAGGGAGTTGGACACATTTTTGGAAAAGAAGGGAGTACTGGGGTACCGCCACTAGCTATACTGTGGGAGCCAAGGTTAGGAAACGTAGTTCATTTTGTACATGCTCTATTTATGGTAGAAATATGGAGCCTTCATAAGTTTTTCACCTGGCCTTTCATTTTTCCGTATATGTCAGCATCTTTTTGTTGCTTCATATTAATAATATATTTTTTAAAAATCTTGCTTCTTTTTAAACTGTGGGATGAGGGGAAGGTAAAACATAATGTAGGTTTCAATTGCTACTATACAGTATTCAGAAAAATTGTTAGCTGTATGATATTGATGGCTAGAATTAATTGTTTTGTAAGTTAAGGTGTAACAGCTTGATAGTAAATGCCATCAAAACCCACCGTTCCAAGAATGCCAATGTTGTTCTTCCTTCATTTTCACATTAAGTTTAATTATTTGCTGGATTTTAATACTAGTCGGTCATTCTTAACATCATTGAATTAACACCGAACCCTATATTGGTAAAAAGCCTTATGGTGCCCCATTTTATTATAATAGTGCAATACAGATTAAAATTGCATCTGTTAAGATTACATTGTGTGTTTGGATTATGGGAGGCAGAAGCACAATAATCTCTGCTGAATATAACTATTGAAGCCAATAACCTGTAACCAATCACATAGTTCTTCTGTTGAAAAATGTGAGCTAGAAAGGATTACATCTTGGAAAAGATCATAAATCTGTCACCACTAATGTAATCTTTACAGGAGCTTTGTAACCAGTTAGCGACTAAAAGAGATCGTTACTTCTTTTGCCATAATTACAATCATAACACATATTTGATATTTTATAACTTTCTTTGTTCAGCAGCAAATGCATTATAAAGTGTACAGCATTAATAAATAGAGGCATAATGAATGTGACTAATTGATTTTGGCAGTCAAAGACTGGCATACTTTTTATACAATAGGGAATCCATTCAAAGAAGCTTAACTGCTATTGAGTGTGAGCCTTCAATGTAATAATGGGACCTAATTTGGATTCTGTTGTATGAGGTGAGTAAAGCAGTACAAGTTAATGCTATATACAGCAGTGTAGTTCAGCGTGTAATATACACTTGCACGTAGTGATTCCTCTATTTTCATTGCTAAAAACTGCTATATCCCAGCTCACACATGTGCCGCAATTTTTTTTAATAAACAGTCCTATCTGTCTACCTGTCAGAAACATGGAGAAGCTCTGAGTCTTGTATAGAAGACAGCATATTCAAAATACTCCTCTTTTTTTTAATCTGACTGTATGGTACTACTTTTTGTCCTCATCTCTTTAGTGCTGGGCTCAGATTTTCCCTGCATGTGAAATCCATAGACAGCAATGAAAGTGCTGGGAGACAGCACAAAAAGATTAAATTGTATGCCCAAGTGCAACAGCATAGCCTTTTAGCAGGTGTTTAGTGAAAAATTAATTCCTTGAAATTCCAAGGGAGAAGCCTGAGGGTTTATGAATAGTATGACCAGTCTTACAATCAAGACTTTGGATGGATATCAAAACTGATTTTGTATTCTTTACAAAATCTCTGTAAAATAAATACGTAACGAGGAAGCTACTTAATTGTGGACACGACAATGACAAACCCAATGGAAACTCGCACCCCTATAAATCCTGTCACTGTGGTTTTTTGTGGGGTTTTGTTGGTTTTTTTTTAGTGGGACTCTTTATTTCCAGTGGTGATGTGGGAACGGGAAAGGCATGGAGAAGAGTAAGAACAAAACAGATGAGCTTCCTGCAGCCCACAGCTCCAGAATTCTGCTGGTCCTCAGCATGGAAGCAGGATGGAGCTACTCCCAGAACGTCTTGTTACTGTGCAGAATTGCACTTGCTTAAGGATTTATTTGGTTTTTTTAAAAGGGGAGAAAGTGGCCCTTAGTGTTCAAGCCACAACATTGTTACTTCTTGTATTACTCTTATTCTTGTGCGT
>NC_134313.1:52170527-52187153 GCF_964195595.1 Calonectris borealis
AAACCCCCCGTGAAACTCATAAAATTACCAATTTCACAGTTGACTTTCTTCCTGCTCTGCTCTGTAGCCTTCATACTCCTGGCCTGTCTCCACACACTGCAGGAGATGATGTCGGACCAAACCAGCAATGCTGCATTAAAAAGGTTCCTGATATAAACAAGATCTATCTTTGTACTGATTAAAACGTCTGCAGATTTTTGCCTTATCTGGATAAATCCTTCTGACGCGCATCATCTGCCATTATGAAGTGGCAATCACCGTGGTGTCCAAAGAGGGGTTTTTGTAGCAGCTGATTTCAGATTCCACCCCTGTAAACTGCACGCTCATGTACACAAAGTGTGCTATTGCCTTGCACAGGTTATGTGTGAAGAATTACATCAATGTCCATATTAGGGTTTGGCCTTTCCTGCTCTTTGGTGTAGTTGGAGGTGTAAACAGCGTTACTGGCCGCTGCACTTCTCACCTGGAATCTCAGCGTGTTGCAAAAAAATGAATTAAATCTCACAACAGGGCCCTGAGGACTCTTATTTTACAAAAGCGGTCTGCAAGTACAGGGAAAATAAAGGCTTTTCCACATAGGCAAGTTACTGCAAAAGATTGGAGGGTGTAAATTTGCAGGGTACTAAGTATTCTACCCTGGCTTCCTCTGCAAATTGCTCCTAGGGCACAGGAATGGCTGGCAGTGGGCGCCAACTGCGCACTAAGGGCATCCATGTAGGGAGCTGGTGTATTGCAAAGTCGCAGCCTGGGATACTTTGCAGGTAGCTTCCCTGTGGTGACAAGCACAAAGTGGTTCAACCAAATCACACAGCAAATCATCCAGGCCAGTTTAGAGCCTAGAACTTGGGTTTCCTCATTGTGATTTCTGCTCCCTGGATCATCTTCCTTTCCGGAGGAATAAAGGGCTTTTGCCGTCCTCTTCTGTCTCAATTATTTTCATAAACTTTCCTGCCTACCAGGCATGCCCTGGAATGTCAAGCCTTTTGCAGCGCTGTTACTGTGATGATGTACTGCATCATCTACCTGGTTATCATTTGTCCAGTGTATTTTTTTTTCGATGTCCAATTTTTAAGGAAGAGGTGCATACTATTCTGCACAGAAAATAGGCTTTGATTTTTTTCTACAGGGCAATTTAAATGCCACAGGTGGCTTCACCTGTGGAGTTCTGCCATTCGTGCCAATCTTTTTAAAGACTGCTTCATTGAGGATGTGTCTAGTCTACCAAACTTCTTTCTTTCTCATTTAGGACTGGAAGTTCTCTCCTCCCAAAGGATGTCCTTGATTCCATTTTTGTCCCATGTTCCTCCCTGTGTAGTCTTTCCTTACCCTGCCCTTTGCTGTCTCTCTTTAGCCTTGTCTTTGCAACTTCCCACTGCCACCCACTGTGTTTCAAAACAATCTTATCTTTCAAGTGAGTGTCCTTCTTACAAATCCCTCCCTCTTTGCTAGCTTTGATCTCCCCGTTCTCCTCAACATGGCTCTCAGTGAAATCCTTTACTTGTTCCTCTAATTCAGACAGTAAGCTCCTCAGTACTGGTATTGAAGTACTGGTAAAACACAAGCCGTCAGTAATCATGAGGTGGCTGGCTTTGACTTCCACTGCCACTAGGCAGAAACAAGAGTTAGCGAGTGAATAGTTGTTCCCATTACACGTATCTGGCCATAAAGAATGCATCAGGCACTAAGCATAACAGAGTGCAGGCCCTGAGCAGCATTATCACAGGTCCCCAATAAGCTCAGTGCTTGTAGATTTTTGTGATAGAATCCAACAATTTTTAGCCATTTATCACAAATTACTTTGCTGGTACTGCAAATATCGTGAAAATCTCGAGCAATGCAACATTTCATGTCAAACCCACCTCTTTCTTCCGTTGCTCCGGTCATTCCATAGCGCACAAAGGACTGCCAACAGCTCTCTTCTCTGCATCCATAAATAACAGAAATTGCCTTATTTTTATAAATTTGGAATTAACGTGAGCTGTTATGTAGCAGTTTCCCTGAAAGTGACTTTTCGTCCACCTGAATCTCCTGTTTAATGTCCCTATAACTTGCCTAAAACATTGCTACTTTTCAAGGCTGTCTTCAAGAAACTCGGTGGTGCAAGGAAGCCCCACCCCGCCGAAATGGGATTAAGAACAAAGTGGGTTAAACAACAGAGTGCTGACACAGGTTCATTTAGTTACCATCACAAGATCTGGCCACAAATATATTGCGCATTACTCTACTGTGAGTTATCATGGCTCTGACCCCTCTCGGGAGATCCCCATGCCACCACTGTATTAACGACTGCATCTGCTTCAGAATAACCTTATTAGCTTGCCACAGCTGAGCCAGTAATCTCATAGGATTTTTGTCCCGGTCCCTTGTGGGGTGTGATTCTCTTCTCCTTGAATCCAGTTTGATGCCCAAAATTTAATAAGTTTTCCTGGACCCTCTGCTCTCCCTCCCCCTCCCCCTTTTATCATCTGCTGTAGGGACCATGAAATCCCTGGTAACCTCCCCAAATGCCATCAATAACTCCTGAAATGCCATGATGTTTGGTGCTTCCTTAGACAAAAAGCTATGTTAATTAGGTAGGAGGATTTTTTCGTCCCTCTTTTTAATCCAGATTTTTTGCCTACGCATCCACTATGGGGATGTACCGAGCATGTCACGTAACTAGTGCAAAGCTACAGAACCCATATGCGTACCTCTATCTATGTAAATGTTGCCCTTGAGTCTGAAACCTTTAACTGGCAAGTGAAATCTCTCATGGTGTTCTGGTAACATGTGAGCAGCTCTGTGTGTGACAGGGAGGCGGGGGTATGGGTTTGCGTGCATCTCTCTTTCTCTCTACCTCCTCTATGACTGAACCCCCAGTCTGCTATTCCTTGTAATCTGCATCACTTGATGGAGAGACACAAACGATACTGAACACAGCAAGGTGTCTATATAATCATTAACTCTCTCGCCCTCTGGATAGGACAAATGATATACAAGCCTAAACTCGCCAGGGGTCTTCTTTGGGACTGTGTCCTGGGGGAATCTTCTCCTATGAGTTAATGGAGTATTCCTAAATGGCCTGGCTGCTTTCCTTCTGTGTGCCAGTTCTTTCCCAACTTTCCTTTCACAACCTCTGGCATCAAAAGCAAAGATATCGCATTCATAGCATGTGCTTTTTTTCAAGACCCATGCAAGGAATAGCAAAGCCATTAACAAACCCTTTTGAATAGAAAAATCTGCTGTAACATGATCTGCAGTAGGCAAACATTTAACCACAATAGTGTTTAGATTATCCTTGCCAGGATGGAATAAACGCCTTTTAATTCTCTGTTGAACAATCCTTGACTTTTTTCTCTTTCCCTCTCTCTCTTTTTTGTTTTATTTTTACTGTGTTGGCCTATTTCTGGTAGTTTCCCCCACAATACTGTGGGTTACACTTGTTTTGACTGCACAGCTGCCTTCCCACCCGCACTGACTTTGCATGATCGACATTTGCAGCTTTTGAGGCTGATGTTAGGAGGAGAATCTGACAAGTCCGTGGGTAAAACGGAAAGGGCACCAGGTGGGGAGTTTGGAGCTGTTCCTAGCCTGCTACCTGCTTTGTTACCTTGGATGAGTTACGGCACCCTGGTGGTCGTAGTTCCCTCTCTGTAAAACGATTACCGTGATATTTAAATTCTGGTTGTAAGGAGCTTTGAGATGTGCAGCTGAAAACAGTGTCTGAATGCTGTTAAAATTGAACTGGCCTCTTTGGCTCCCTGACTAGCCTAAGCTATTTAGATCATAGCTCTCCAACTATTATAGCACTTTGTTGTGTCCCATCACCCTGCCAAGTGCTCACCATCATTCCAGGGCTTCTCGTCACCAAAGCACCAAGTGAAAC
Source organism: Calonectris borealis (assembly GCF_964195595.1). Classification (NCBI taxonomy): domain Eukaryota; kingdom Metazoa; phylum Chordata; class Aves; order Procellariiformes; family Procellariidae; genus Calonectris; species Calonectris borealis. Next base: position 52,174,393 of record NC_134313.1, read on the forward strand.
ACTTGAACAGTGTGTACAGAGAGCGGTGCTGCTGCCCTGCCATCACCACTTCAGTTACATTCCTTTTTTGTTCAGAACCCCTTTCTGTCTCAGACTCCTCTTTGGCAGGCTTGGGATGAAATACATTTCATCAGCTCTCTGTGCCAGATATCTTCCTTTGCTACAGCTCTCAGGTATACATTTAATAAGTATGGGAGAACCCCAAAACGTCATCTTGACCCTCATAAACTGTGTTTAAGCTAAACCAGTAGGTATTGTGTTTGGTCCTGGAGAAAATAGTGTTTTGGCAATCAAGCAGGAAACCAATACAATGAATGAAATACATTTATTTCCTGTTTACGATCATGAAATACACCTTCTTTCCCCATCACTGGAATGTTTCTGGCTCTTCTCTACCTACCCTATCCGTCCCTTGCTGCTTTTTGATTTTCTTGACCACCTTGTCCAGAATTTCTGTATTGTTTGCTTGATTTGCTTGCTTGCTTTCTCTCACTGGTACAGACACAGGGTTTCCAGGTATTGCTCTTTTCCAATTCTGCTTTCCCTGTTATTTCTTTTGTATTGTTTCAGTGCTTTCCCTTTTGTTTGTCTCTCATTATTCTTCCTTTTCTCATCAATTTTCTCTGCCAGTTTTTCCCCTCTGCATATTTTCTCCTCTGGTGATCCCATCTTCTTCCCCCAAAATAACCAACCTCTTCCTTTTATTTTTGTCTACCTTTCATTCTCTTGATTACTCTTTCCAGAGGTTGATGAATCTAGCTTGCTCTTGAAATATTTAAATATTTAATAACAGGATGACAGCTATTCCCAAGATACTTGTGTCAGCGGACAGACAAGAACCCCCCACCCTTCCAGTCTCCCAGCAGGCCTTTTATGCACTAACATATACCTGGGAAACAGGATTGCTGAGGGGAAGGAAAGGTTGCAGTTGAAATTAAGTCCCCTTGAGCCATCTCTAATTCCTAGTCGGCTGAATGAAAATATTCAGACATGTAATTCCTTCAGCGCCTTTGTTGCAGGGTGACAGTAGAAGCTCTTCCTTTGTGCCTAAGTGCCTCTTTTCTTTTCGTGACTGATCTGGCCCTGTTACTAGCACACGTGGGAGAGAGCGGAGGTTATTCTGTGCTTTATTCCCTTGAGCTCCTTGACCTCACATAGTAATGGACATAGCAGGGACATCACTGAAAGTCACCTTCTCCCCAGCCTCTGCCTGACAAGACCACCAAACTTTCTCCTAAGTAATAATTGTCCCTCTTCCTGTGCTACACACCTTCTGACTGTAAACTTTGGATTGAGCTTTGGCATCTTCCTTTGACAAGCCTCTGTTGTTTCCTCATTAAATTGACACCAGTGGAATTAGAGTCTTCTCTGTCTTGTAGCTTTTATCCACATTTCCCCTTCTTCCGTGGAGAAGTTTGTCTTATATTGTTTCTTATATTCAATGGGCTGATCCAGAGAACACATGGTAGAGAAAGATAGATGCTTGGACTTTTGTCTTAAGCAGTTTTGTTTCCTCTTCCCATCAGCAGATCTTTTTTCCTATGTAGTTCATGTAATCCCCTGAGTTGTTTGAAGCCTCCCTTATATAATCTCACTGGTATTTCTCCACAGTTATAGCTGTATTTCCTCTATTCTTTTGTTTTCCCATAGCTGATGACAGGAGAGGGAGGGATATTTTCAGTAAAACACTTATGCCCATCACTAACTCACAGCTCAACCCAACTGATGAAAGGTCCCCTTTGAACTAACTGCCAGACAAGTCTTTCTCTTCAGCCCAGGACAAGAGGGATGCCTAGGAGTTGTATCTAAGATGGCAAAATGTGTCAAAACGGCAGCTGCTGAAAGAAGGCAAATCCCTTTTCTCCAGAATTATTTCCACGTCTCCAGTCGCATGTTTATGCATGTAGTTCTGTATCAGCAGTACTCCTGCCCACCTTTCGTCTCTTCTGGACTCCTGGCTGTCTTCCTCTTTCCTTTTTTGATGGCTTCACCTTTCCAAATCACAGACCTTACCAAGGTTGCTAGATGAAGAGCGGAAATCTGTTCACCCTTTCCTCCCCATTTCACTATCTTTTTCTTCACAGACAACCTTCTGTACGTGCTATTTGTCAAATGACTGACTTGTAAATGCCCTTCCCTGCCCTCCAAAAAGACCCCAGGTCACATACAAACAAACCCTACAAACACATACATTAATTAATGGAGAAAATACATCATACTTTCTGTGAATTGTCTGAGGAGATAAGTAGTCTTGTCTTGTAGCATGTTTCAGTCCTTGAAGATGGGGAGCAGAAAAAGCATTTTAAGACTTTGGGGTTTTCTTAAACTACCTGCTCTAAAATGAAACGAACGTCTTGGAGGTCGAGGCTAGCTGCACGTGCGTGCTCAGAACAAGAGCCAGGTGCGGCAAAGCAGCGTTTGCATTAGGCATTCATTTTCCGCTGGTGTGTTAAACTCCTTCAGCCCCACGTTCTGATCCGTTGCTTCAGCTAATGATTCTTGCCCAACTCCTTTAATTGGAAGGTGGAAGTCCCCTCCTGTACACCCCACACAACATGTCAAGTTAAACACAAGTCACCTCCATTAGTGCCGGAGGGGGGGGAGCACAAAGGAAAAAATATAACAACAATTCTGCTCCAGCCTTTGAAGTGTTAGACGATCAATCTGTCTGCTTGAGTCTGATTCTGAATCCCTCTTTAAAATGCATCAAATGTTTGAGCCTGAAGTTCCGTCCTGACAGCATCTGTGAGTCTCTGTGGAGACATCTGCTCCACAGTTTCACAGACGCTCTCTGTGTTCACATGAGAAGGGTTTGATCCAAAGGCCTAGCCGGAGTGAGACTGTGCCGAGTTGAACTAGACAGACAGTTTTAGCAGGGTCCTGTGGAGTCTCAGTAGCAAAGACCCTGTGGAGCTGGAGTACGTGTTCTGTAGCAAGGGCCAGAGGTTTTTATTCTGCCTTTCAACCAGACTGTTCTCCACCAAAACCGAAATAGCTTCAGGGATATTTGCTGGGGAGAGGGGAAGCAGAGTGCCATAGCTTCTTGGATGCTTTTAATGGCAGAGTTATACACCATGTCAGCAATGATTAAAACGAAACTCCAAGTGTTTATTATTGGAGAGCTAGGAGCATTTGGGTTTCCTCAAAGTAAGAACGGCAAATAACTCTGAAGGGTTAGAAGAACTGCTTTCCTTCCACTATGGCTGTGTGGTTGCTACACTGTACTTGGCCATTATCTCACAATTAATGTGAGAAGTAAACCAGAATTGCTTTTTCATCTTGTTCAAGCTTACATACACCATAGACTTCAGTACTCAACGGCCAGGAATTGCCTTTTACTATGCTGTATGTATGTAGCTCCCTTAAAAGAGAAACTGTAAAAAGTTCATGTTATGACTTAGCACCATATAGATTTTCCAATAGCTTTCCTGGACAGTCTGCAGTGTCAGTAGCTTTTCCATCACAATGGTCCCAGAGACCATTTTAGGCGAGTAGTACTCTGTAGCTGTGGGTTTTAGCAACAGCTTCGGTAATTGTACTGTTTTCACAAATGCCAGCAGCACATTAAAAATAGGCTGGGGCCATCTTTAAGGGTTATGAAATAATCTGAATTCACTCCTTGTGAAATTAAATCTGGAGTAGTTCAGACCTATGGGTGGAACTGTAAGCAGTCTTCCGAGATGGCAGCTTGCTTTATAGGGCAGCCTTCTATTTACTGCATCACACAGCAAGATAATAATTTGCTGATCTGTCATTAGTGCCATCAATTTAAAAAAAAAACCCAAACCTCTTGTGTGTTTTCTTTGCTTTAGGAATCATGGTTCACAAACCCAACAAACCAGTGGCATTAAACTGTTAGCAGTAAACAAGATGCAACTTTTTATGGATCATGTATTTGAAGGAATATTTGTTGACCAAATTCATAACTCCTTTATCCTTTCATTTTATCATGCATTAGGATCTGAAGTCACTTGGTAAATTGGTGAATTATTTCTTCACTGGATGCTTACTCAATAGGTAGAAGCAAACTCAGGAAAATCATTTTGCTTCATATTTTTAGTGGTGGCCAGAGCTGTAACCCAAATGAGGTGGGACATTTGGGAGCCTCTGCATTCTTCTGTCTACACCTGCAAATCACTGTCTAGTTCCTGCTACCATCAGAAAATCAGGGGGAGGGGATGTCTTCTAAAATTAGGATCAGGGGAGACAGCAATCAAAATCAAATAAATAAAATCTGTGGTATGAATAGGACTCCAAAAATTGGGACAGAGAGTTTTGGGGTTTATTTTTCAGAAGGCAAGCAGTTTAAAAATGCCCTTAGTTTTCCCTCGGTTTCTGCAGCATGGTTGTGTGTCCTGCTGCCAGGTTTTTGGTCTTATGCTACCCGTGTCCAAACTTTTCCCCACACGAGAATGACTGCTGCCTTTTTATTTTGCGCCCTAACCAGCAAAATGGTTGGTGGACTTCTTCAAACTCCAGGCTTTTGATGTACTCAAAATGATGCCTTAGACTGATGAGCTGGTATTTTCCAGCAGTAGCCTTCTCCTACTTAGCTGGGAACACCACAAACATATTTAGGAGATCAGCTGTTGGTGAACATAGACATATAAAGCAGAAGTCTTCCTCAGTCTCAAGCAAAGCAACGCAAAGCAACACAAAGCATAGTATTTGAGGGGAAAAATGCAATCCTTTCTGTAATGTTAATTTGGAAGCTATTAATCTTAAGTAAGGGTGCCTCCTTTTCATAAATATGCCCTACCGTTAGGTACCGCTGCAGCAGCAATCAGTTCTGCATAGCCAGTCTCCTCCCCCAAAAGAGCTACAAACCACAAACAAAAGCAAAGGTTTTTTGAAGCCCTGATTTCCTACGAGACTTACTGTTCACAGATCCTAGCAGCGGTTTTGGCACATCCTGAGCCCCAGTCAGGATGACTGGAGTCAAGCAGATTGCAGGTTTGAAGGAATACGTTGCCTCCTCCAAAAGGCACACCGTTGGGAGAGCCGACAGCCCTCAGTCTGCTGCCAAAGCGAGGGCTCCGCGAGCCACTCTAACGGCCATTCTTCTGGTCAACACGGATGGCAGATTTTCATTTTATTTTCTTTTTTTTCCTGACACACAGAAATGTCTACTTATTCCATTTGGGAGATGGGTATAATCCATAGAACTCAGTGCACATAAGCCAGATGGCAGATCTGAGTAAGTTGTGACCAAAAACTTTTGAACTTTAGCCCAGTTCCACACCAGTGGAAGATGTGTCCCCAGTGAGTCTGGTATCTGTGCTCATTCGGCATAGCTAAGAAGGGCACAAATAAGTCCTGTGCAAATAATTATGTTGGATCAGTTTATGCCTAACATTTATATATACCCGCCTAATTGAATTGAGTGTCTAATCCCAGGGTTCATTATCTATTTCCCTATCTAAGTTTTTTTCCTATTTATGTTTAGCACCCAGCTGTCCCCTCCTCCAAATGGTCAACCGTTGCCCCGTAAAAGACTTCACATCAGCCTCCCAAACCTGTATCATGGCGCAGCAATTTCCTCAGCAAGGGGGCATTGGGAGCTGGGCCTGTCCCTGATGCTGGATGAAAGTAGTTAGGAGGAAAACCACATGAAAGTGTGAAAGATGGAGCACGTTGTTCTCGAAGCCCTCCTTGACAGTTCTGCCAGAGAGAGTTTAGCGTGATACTCAGTCAGGACATGGCATTACTGCCTTTTGTAGTAATCAGAATAAAGCAATAAAAAGATCAGTTAAAATGCTTGCTGGAAGTTATTGATAGAAAAATTCTTTCTGCACGAAAGATTATAAACAGAGCTTTATCTGAGGATGGATTTGTTTTAATTTGGCATTGATGTATTTGATAGCTGGTAGGATCAAAGAAAACAGAATCAAAGAGCAAAATACAAGAAGAACTGCATCTCTGAATATTGGCCTCTTTTATAGATATAAAATCTCAGGACTAGAGTGCTCAAATTTATTTGTACTGATGTTTGTTTAAAGATCAATATTAAATAAATTGGTCTGGAAGCTATAGTCATAAAGCAGCTGTCGGACTAATGTAATCCCACAATGCTATTTTGTCTACTGCATGAAACCTGGTTAGCTGTGTACTTCTAATAACATGTGGATATCTAGTGAAAAAGAAAATAGCTGAACTGGATTCGGTGTACTTGGATTAACTACATATACATCCATATATCTGAAAATTCAGCTTGCTGAGCAGATTGTAAATTAAGGCTAACTTTCAGATTTTCATGATAAATTACAACTCGAATTTAAATAGTTGCGGAAAGAATTTTATGCCATTCACGTTGAAAGTAGTGAGGGGAGATATAATTGTAAATCTGCCTGTTTTGGCTTTGGATGTGTAATAAATCTCCAGTGTCTAAATACATACAGTTTATGTGTTTGATAGTAAACACAGAGTTCTTTGCGGCCATTCTTCTGTGATCCTGTTGACAATTCGCAGGGATTTTCTCTGTGATTTCCCTCAATGAAAACACAGAAGAAGGGAAATATTTCAAAACGTAGGGCTGCTTTGCATTGTGAGAGTCAGATGAAGGACCTCTGACAAGCGTAAGATTTCTGTGTGTTTGAGAGGCTGTCAAAAACGCTCTGAGCCAAAAATGGGATTTGTCTGTACAATGTAAACCAGTTTATCTAAAGGTCTGAGGGACACCTGAAAGCTTTGGATAAGCAGTTTTGGATGAAGCCAGCAGCTTGTTAGAAAGGCCTGCCCTTCAGGTTCCCCACACCGTTCAGGGCTGGAAAGGCAACTGGTGCCTCTTCACCGCGCTGGGATTTGGGGAGCCTGTAACATGGCCCTGTTGGCTTTGCCTATCCGCACAAAAGCTCCCCGGATTCCAGTGCGCTGAGTTTCAGAGGTCAATTAGCTAGAAGCACCCCAACTTCTTTTCCCATTCAGCACCCAGATGTCCCAGTACAGCCTTGTAAAGTCTCCTACCCTTGAAAGCCAGCATCGGCCTCGCCGCTGGGACTGCACCTCAGCCCCCCGCCGGGGAGGCACGGAGGTGGGGAGAGGAGGTCTGCCCGTTCTCCACAGCCTGTGCTTTTCCAATCCGTCCACCCTACCTGCGCGGCTTTAATGCCGTTTTCATGAGTAGAACTGAACAACTGACATTGTAAGTAATAATAAGTGTCTTCTCCAATGTGTATTCAAGGGGGAACTGCCGGTATCCTGAAAGTTTCAACACCCTTATCTCAGCCGCGTCGTGAGTGTATGGATGTGTCATCTCAGTGTTTCAGTGTTAACAAGTGGATGACTTCTGTGTCAGGATCACGATGTTCACCCTCCCACACCACAAACTTGGCTGTATTTATGCACTCTAATCCAGCTCTACCGGGTGTATAGACATGCCTGTGCATGCAGATATTAGGATTCGATGGAAAGAATGTCCGTAGGTGTAAAAAAGGACCTTTGTTCAGAGACACACCCTGAGGCACATTTGCAATCTGAAAAGCCATTTGTATTTAATTGTAAAAGAAGATGTGGTATGAATAAAATTATTTTTCAGCAACTGCAGCATATTTAAATCTTCCTGTCTCCTGAAGGGATTTTTACAGTAATTCCCACTGGCCAGGAGACCATTGCTCATAGCTTTGGGGAAGCTGACCAACCCGTCCTTATTGTCTTTTCTCAGCTTTCCTAGTGATTCCCTCTGTCTTCGTGAGTGAATCACTGAACTGCTGTGAACTGCAGTTGGTCACAACATTAAAATGGGGACGGTGGTACTTTCCCTTGGTATGTAAAGCATTTTGGGAATTCTGTGTGGATAAGACTTTTGCAGATTGTTTTGTGTGATCACAATGAAAAATACTATTTCACTGAAAATATGACAAGAGGGCATAGTATCCAGGCATGTCTGTGGGGGAAAACATGCATAAAGAAGAGCCCCAGATGACAGTACAGCCACCTGCAGCCCCGTACCAGGCATGCTCTGAAACAGCAGAATCCTGTTGCTGTCGCTTTAACATTATGATTTGCAGATGTCCAGCTGTATTCTGCAATTTATATATTGCTTACGTAGCAGTGCCTACATATCTGTAACCATATATCTACAGATAGCAGAACCTTTTGTTTCTTTTTTTTAGAGATTAATTTCAGTGCAATAGAAATGGGACATTCCCCCAGTGCATTTCTCCCCTTTGGAAATTCAGGAAGGATGCTAGGTTTATAACCTGGGTCATAATCAGGAATGGGCTTAACATGGGGAGTAAGGGAAATTGGAGGTAAAGGAGACAATCTTTCCTTTTCATGAAATAAATTCTATAATGCAATTTAACTGCAGGTTCTGCAGCAAGGAGCAAAATCCATTTTCCAACTACTGAGGACTTTTAGTCTCCAGAAGCCTCAACCATGGAAATGAGGGAACCTGTTTACTAACATCGTGTGATGCTGCCACTCTGGCATGTTTTAAATGCCGTGAAATGAGAATAGATAGGCTATGAATTTGTAGATATATGACTGCATACTATATGTATAGTTCCAATTTTTGTAACAAAGACATAAAACTTAAAGCAGAAATGTGGCTGATTTTGCTGAATTATTACTCCAAGATAGATTCATCAAATCTCCCAGCTGTATAAGACAGGGCTTACTAATGAAGTTCCCTATCAAAAAGAAAAGCCTAATTTTGATTTGGCTTAGGTAATGAACTTCTTTTTCCTGGTGTGATTATCTGCATGGGGTGGCTAAAAGAGTAGCAAGAGAGAGTGCGCTCACAGAAGCATTATGCAAAATGTCTTTTGTCTCTTTTTGCTGGGATATATTAAATTTTCAATGTAGTCTATGTAATATAAAATTATGATAATGACTTTTGGCCCACTGTGAAGGCAGCTTGCTGGTCCTGAGCATGTGTGTCTGGCTTGAGCACTAGGATACACTGTGGGAGTTGCCTTTTCTATTAACAAACCTCTAGATACCTAATGATGAATTTTCTTTCACCAAATGTTCTCCTTTTGTCTAAAATACAAGCATTTTCTAAATTGCTTTTGAGAAAAACAAGAGAGGCAGAGAGGTCTATGGCACCGACAAGGGATATTGAAACAAAGCAAGGAATTCAGTTAGCATCATTCTTGTAATTATAAGCCAACCAAAAGGTTGTTTCATGTAATAGTGAAAATATTTACTACCTTATTGAAATAAATGATGGCATTACATTCGTGAAGGAACAAATCGAGCAATTTGCTCATAAAATGTCAGTGCAAGTTCAGTAGCATGAAACTTGACAGTTGAATTTATTGCAGGTAATTGTAGCAACTTTCGCTACCCATAGTCTCTTCAGTAATTGCGAAATCTTTCTCCTCTTCCACCCTTTTTTCCCATTCCTCATCAAAAAAAGGCCAAGCAATGAAAAAAGACTTGTGGGTGTTCTTTTAATATTATAATTTATTAAACAAGGCGTAAAGTAAAAAACGACTATATTTTAAATAGGAAGAGCATTTTGTAAGCTGAGTATAGTTCATAGTCATCTTAGAAAATCCTTTTCTAGGTAAAAAAAAATATATTAGCGACTTAACATACGATTTCTGTGGTTTTCCACATTTCTACATTTTTTCCTTATTGTCGAAGACACTGGGACAGAACTCAGAGTCTACACCGAGCCGTGCTTCCTACCTGAAATTACGGTCGTCCCCGTGTGACATCACTATTACAGTTGTTATCATGGCGTCATACTCAGGGGATTAAAATTTCAAGGGAAGAATGAGCTGCAGCAGTCCATTAATTGACTGGACCATTTTCAGTCTGTTGCCATTAGCAAGAAAAGAAACGTAATGAAACATATACCGAAAACACAGGTCTGATCCTGCCACCCGAATGTCCTTGTCTGCGCGCAGAGGAGTAGGCTTCGGCGGATCTCTTCCCGGAGCAGAACCGCAGGATCTGGCCCATATTGTTCAGGCTTGTCATATTATTAAGGCGATTATTTTTCAAAGTTTCCCAGGAGAGCTGAGCTGCCCCCCGAGGCAGCGCCAGCCGGTAGCTTTCTGTGGCACGTGTCAGGGAAAGGGCAGTGCTGCGGGTATTTACGTACCTGATGATCACAACAGAATTATCTTTGTCGTGCGCCTGTTTGTATGTAGTTGATTTTAATTTGGTAAAACAGGTTAGTTACCAAGAAACCACTTAGCTTTTGCTGAATATTTAGGATTGCTTTATATCAAAATCTGAGGCAAAAAGATGAAGCAGAACATGGTGGAATAATAAAAATAAAAGCCTCGTTTTTAATTTTCTGATGCTACAGAGAACCAACATAACCTTTAGCGGATTAAGAGCAAATCTCTCCAGAAATGGAATCAAGCCTTCTTCTCTTCTTCTAAGTAAAGAATGTATTGTAGGTTCTGCATTAAATAAAAGCTCTGTGAATATCCGAGAACACATTAGTAGGTCTAAAGGTTGGGAATGTGTGCAATTAATTAATTAAATTATTATACAATATAGCTGGTAGCAGTGTAAGCCTGCGTTCCTTTGACCCTCCTCTCTCCTTAGCCCTCACCACTATAAATGAAGACATATAGGAATGATGCCTGTCTCTCGCTGGCGTTAGTTTTAGGTTTCCCGGTGATACACATAATCAGACTCTTTCTCCTACATCTGTAAATGTCCTACCTTTCGGCAGTGCAGAAAACCTCTCGGCGCCTGGCGTTTCTTTGTAGCTGCCAGTAATCTCTGACTGTAATCTTTATTAAATCAGTCCTCTAGTCCCTGTGAAAACCATTTCCTTACTATGTATAGCTATTTAGATTTCATTTAAAAATAAATAATAAAACCTTCTGAGACATATGGCATTATACCACAGGTGTCATGCCCTTCGAGGCTGCCTTGTGCATAGCAATGGCCGCGGATCGATGAGAGAGCTTGAAGGCTCTAAGAAATGAGTCTGCTGAAAGTTCGAAGGGTGGAAGTCTCCAGTATGTAATGAGGTTATGTCTGTGCTGCGCTCGCCTTCCTACTGGTCGGGAGGCGACGTGCTGCTCTGCTCGCGTGGCCAAAAAAATATTGTTCTTTTGGTCACTACCCAAGCTTCCATATGTTACCGCCTTTTTTTTTTTCAGATGCAGCACTTAGGTAAATGCTGAATGGATCAAACTACATGAGGTTATGTTCGAATGGCAGAAAGAACAATCCTTGGCAGTCACATTCTGTGTTTTTATCCTTAATTCTGCATCTGTGTTTTATCAGCTGAAGCAGACAGCAGCAGATGAGCAGAAACTTCTCTGCATAAGGACTTTAGGAAAGTAAAACCAGTCATTTTAAGAGCAAATGGCTGTGCTGCAGCCGGAGCACCCTGGAAATGGCAAAAGTAATTGTTTAAAATGTTTTTATCTGGTAGTGCCTCATTTATACAAGAAATCGTGATTTCAGTCTGATTGTTTTCTAATCCCATGGACGCCTTTTGGTGTTCAAAGCCCCCTTTTCTTTGTTTTTTTTTCTTTTCTGCATTCTTCAATCAGTTTATTTTACTGTGAGATTGACTCAGTAGTTTTAGGTCTTGCTTATTGCTTGGTCACAGATAGTTGCACAGCAAATGTATTCATTTCACATGCTTCTTCTATATAGAGATAGTTAGATCTATGTAATATGCTTTGCTTCTTCAGAATGCAGAGCTTCGAGTCATTCTTAGCATTTATTTGTGTAAGGCGATTTCATAGTAGAGTGGTGGGGGGCTTTCGCCCCATTAACATTTGGTACATGCGCTCACCAAACAGATTTCTGGGTTTTTGCCTCCACGTGGGATGTTTTGCAGGAGATTCAGATCTGCAAAGCTCTGTTCAAATCCTCCGGCTGGGGCACCACTGTATTTGTATTAATGTATCTCCTGTTCTTGCGAGTAAATGGCTGGCATTCTGTTTTTGTTGGTCTGCCAGCCAAACTATGAAGTGGTAATTGAGTCTGCTTTAAAGTGGAATGCTTTAGACAGTGCTTTAATTGTACTCAAGCCAATTCCATAAATATACACTCCAGTATTAAGTTATTTTCTACTATAAGCACTTACGCAGAAACCGTTTGTATTGCGTTTAGTAAGTTTGCTTCACTTGTCTTGAAAAAAAATTTTTTTTCTAAAACTCCTTCCTCCCTCTTCCACGCTTTTAAATTACGAAGCAGGTGCACATTTTTAAAAGTGATCTCATTGTTGTTCTTGTCAAAATGGTCCTGTCCCTTTCTGCTCCCTCTATCCATGTGTGGAAAACGTCGCATTTATTATCACACCCAGTTTTATGCATCTTCCAGATGATTTAACTGAACTGATGCTATGGAGGATATGCTGACTGGCACTTTTCCCATGCTTAATGTGTTAACAAAAGCCAATAGTGTCAGTTCTAACAGTTTTAGTTAAATTCCCATGACGCTCTTAACAAACGTTGAAACCTCTGCCATGTCTTACCCTGACAGATTCCCTGCCGTCATTGCACACTTAAAATAAATGTCATCCCCAATCAAAAAGTTCACATTTTTTCTGACAATATAATTTGTTACTTTGTTCCTGTTTTATCTCTTTCTTCAGCACAATAATCCGAGGACGCATGTGTTACTTCTTTAAAGTGTTTTCTGCCATCTTTTATTGTTAGAGCTGGAAGGACAGAAGCAAGTGATGGAAATAGCCCCTTCATCTGACTCGGTCCAAAAGGAAGTTTTCTTAGTGGGGCAGGTGGAATATGAACTGTGCCTCCTACGGCTAAGTGAGAGTAACCCGACGTGTCTGGAAGCGGGCTGGGTGGCAGTGCATACCCACCGCGTGT